>NC_052126.1:958750-961756 GCF_012273895.1 Zerene cesonia | reverse complement strand
TAAATTAAACAAGTCTGCTAAAACGCGAAAGATTTCTGGCCCTGCGTATATTATGTGTTCTAGACTAAGACCATCAATTTGATAAGTCATTTCATTAACAATCTGGTTTGGAACACAAGAATATGATTAATTTCATTCCAGATTCCAAAAGCTTTGTGGTTAAATACGATATATATACATAACATGTAACGTTTCTTATTCGCATCATTAGAAATAAGAGTATCTATGGTATTATAATAGTCTTAGAGATTGGCTGCTTGATTGGCATTAGCATGGGCACTTATTTATCTCACTTCTAGGAAGGCGAACCCGGGCAGCAGTGACAGTATAGATAAAATAGATATGTAAAACTTAATATGTCTTGTAACACTGCATAGTATAAAACAATGTCGCTTAACGTCGTCTGTGCTTCTGTATACTAAGATTTTCGCAACAGATTTAGATGTTTTTTTTTTAATAGATAGAATAATTCAAGAGAAAGGTTTATATGTATAATAACATTCATTAAATAGTGTAGAAATACTGTTATTTTTGAGGTTTACGCGTGCGAAGCTAGTATTATATAAATTGACAAAGAAATTCCTACATTTAACAAATCATTGCAATCTGTCAAATATTTATGTAGAAAAAATTAAAAAATTCGGGACTAAGTGAATAAAGAAACTTTCCGCCTGCCTAGTCAAGGGAAAAGATAGCCACTAACGGGGTTCACCCGCATAGTTCCCCTTGCTGTGGGATTTCCGGGATAAGTACTATCTTGTGTCCATTCTCGGATCTCATACTTTATTCGTAGCAAATATACAAAAATTAATCCGAATTGATATAGTGGTAGGCGTGAAGAAGCGACAAACAGGCAGAAAGACAGCATTTTTATGTTTAGTTCAGTTGTTTGTACCTTTTTTACGAAGAGGAAATCTTCAAAAGATACTCTAGCTTTGGGGGAAAAGTATATCATGTGAGATTTTTACCCACTAAAAAAACCTCGGCGGCCAAACTCAAAGCATAATAGCAGGGATCCTGTAGTTCTTTGTACTAGTAAAGATACTTTCGCATTTATATACAGAAGTAATGTACAATGAAAACCATAGTGCTATAAATTTAGTTTATTTTGACGAAAAGACTAGCTATTCAATCCTTTCAAGAAGATATTAGCAATGAATTATGTCTAAACCAACAAACCATCAATACAAAAACTTACAATTATGTATACAAAGACTTAGAATAAAGGGCATACGTATAAGCATAACACCTTGACAAAAAAAAATAGAGTTTCATACCTGCGGAGGCTCTGAAGATAGATCACGTTTCCTCCTTTCTTTTCTTTAAAGAAATTCGATCAATAAATTGAAATACAATGCACCATTTTCCACAAGGGGACAAGGGAACTTTCGTATAAAACATACACAAATATAGATTTATACTCTGGACTTTTACTCTAGGGCTTCCAGAATAGCAATAAGAATTGTTTATCTCTGATAAAGCTATTCTTTTCTTCACTTTTTTTATAGAAACGGTTCCTTTGCATCTCGTAATTTAACCTGTTCCATACTACGCAGTGTCGTGGGTATTATATAGCAATAAATTATTTGATAACATGAGCCTTACATTTGAATTAAAGATTCGTCATCCCCGCTTTATACATAGTTCACATTTTACTACACTTCAGGGAGATTGTTATGAATTTCCGCGTTATGGTTTAAGTACGTATAACGTACATATAAGATAATAGTTAAGCAAATTTCAACCTTATAGGGACTGCTATATGATTGTATTTCCTGGGGTTATTAATACGCATGAGTTATTAGAAAGATATGCATTTGTTTTAGTTGATATTCAAAGGGATGGTAATTAATATCGGCGAAAACCCATCTTTTAATGTGAGTTTTTGTATGTGGTAGTCGAGCACGCTTCGGCACGAATTGGGCCAGCTCGCACCGGGGAAGTACCACACCCCCACAGAAGACCGGCGTGAAATAGCATTCTGCTGTGTTTCGTTCGGTGAGTGGGGGAGCCGGAGGCCCATATCCTTTTCCTTACCCTTCCCAGTCCTTTCCTTTATTCCTATCGCCAATCCTTTCTTAATCCCTTCCCAAAAAGTCGGCAATCCATTTGCAGAGGTGTAAGGTCTGCAAAGGACCTTATGCCTCTACAAATGTTCATGGGCGGTGGTAGCGCTTACCATCAGGCGTCCCGCCAGCTCCATTACCGACTGTAACATAAAAAAAAAAAAGGTTTTTTAAAAGAATCTCCCGTGGGAATGCTTAGTAGCCATTTATCGCTTAATCGGTATACAGAAACCATACTTTAATAATATATAATGCCTCCGTTGCAAGGTGAAAGAAAGACAAACAAAAAATCAATATAAGTAAAGATTAGTAAGGATAGTTTCTATCCTTTTGCATTGTATATAGTAGTGGCTTATATTAATCACTTCATTACTCTCTCGGACCAAACTAGTCGTATAATAATATATTATGTAAATAAGGTAAATACAATAGAATTTCAGATAAGTACGTTTAATTGAAAAAAAAGCAGTGGTGGCTCAGTGGTGAGAACCTTGGACTTAAAAATCGATAAGTCGGGGTTCAAGACCGGGCGAGCGTGCAGGAAATAAATTGATTTTTCAATTTATCTGCGCATGTGGATAACATCACCACTGCTTAAACGGTGAAGGAAAACATCGTGAGGAAACCGGCATGTCCAAGAATTAAAAGTTCGACGACATGTGACATCTGCCAACCCGCACTTGGCCAGCGTGGTGGATTATGGCCTGAACCCTCATAGGAGGCCTGTGTCCCAGCAGTGGGAACATATATGGGCTGATGATGATGATGATGATGACGTTTAATTGTACAATATTGCTTCATGGTAAATTAAAAAAACGGATGAAGAAATAATATCTCCCCACTTAGTATTTTCTTGTGTTTGATTTTACACAATATACTTAGTCTGGCCATAAATACTGTTACACTTAATTATAAAAAAATATTACATTTGAATTTCGAA
>NC_052126.1:955324-957750 GCF_012273895.1 Zerene cesonia | reverse complement strand
GTAATAAATGTTATTTGCAGTTAACAATTTTCTTTTTTCTTTATTACAATATTTATGGCAAGACTAGGTATATACATTTAGAAATTAAAAACTTTTTAACGGATTTTAAACGCGATTAACAGTGACCACGCTCGCTGTAAAGTGTTCGAAACGTCGGGTTATTAATATGAATAAATCGCGTTTAAAATCCGTTTAAAACGTTTTAAATTTCTAAATCTTCCCACTTATTAGCAATTTCAGCGGACATATCAGTTAATTGTGAAACAAAATACGCTCAAACAAGTTAATTCACTCCACTTCACGTAATAGTCGAAGGGGCACGTACTCAACTAATTGAAGTCCGATTGACCTTGCTAGCGAGAGGACCGGACATGTTAGTGAAATCGTTTAGTGGTAGTTGAATTTGCCGTAAATATGTAGTAGTTTTTGTGACATTAAAAGTGAATGTATATAGGTATATATTAACTATTTTCTATGTACGTCGGCTATCTTTTAGATATTCTGGATATTATTATTGAAAGAAAGAATGTTTATTTAACACAATATAATGATGTTCGTGAATCTTTACAAAACGAATTATGAAAAGGTGACCTTATAACTAATCAGTGTTGTGATAAAAAGAGAAAACACTGAGTATGTGCTACATGTAATGAGCATTGTGATTTTCAGTGGTCCCTTGTAGTATTGAGGGTAAAGATAGCCCGTGTAAATTTATGACTACAATAACTACAATGCCGTATGAAGACATTTATACAATCAACGTTTTGGTCTAGAATTTTCAGTGGCGGCCGGCACACGACTGAAGTAAATTTAAATCTATATGTACACTAGCTGACCCGGAAAACGCTATTCTGCCTTATCATTTAGGTGGATGAAAATAGATGTTGGCCGATTCTCATAGATACCGGAAGCACAAAAAATTTCATCAAAATCGGTCAAGCCGTTTCGGAGGAGTATGGCAGCGAAAACTGTGACACGAGAATTTTATATATTAGATTTTTCCTTTTGCTTATTTTCAGCAGTGTTTCATATACTAAGCCATTATATTACGCTTTTTCCTTAAACATAGCTTAAAGACGAATCAGACGGCTTCATAAAGTAAGGCGCGTCTTGTATTGTGTATTTTTTTATTATTACATGTTTGTCCAATTCCTCTAGAAATGTTCGTGGGCGGTGGTGATCGCTTCGGTAGCTACCTCTAAACATAATAAAGTTCTCAATGATCTCGTTAAAGAACCTATTTTTTTAATATTTTCCATACATTATTGTCTGAAAAGAAGCTGCGTTGCATCGTGTAATCTATAGTACCACTTGAAAACGGGGTAGAATATTGATTGAATTACATAGTTGCAGCTATGAACAAAATATGAAACGTGAGTAAAATTTAAAGTGCAAGTTAGTGATGTGTAATTTACTATATATATATTGGATTGTTATTTATTTTTACATTTAACTGACGGCCTACGTTTTGTCTCTTTAACAAATTGTTACCATACATTAACCCTAGTTGGTTGAGCTGTTCCCGAGATTTGCGTTTATTTTATGTTACGTCAAGGAAATGTTATTTGTTTTTGTATTTGGCTTTGATTTTTTAAATATTTAGTTGGAACAATACGTATTAGAGTAAGAAGTAAGTCGTTCAATATTGCTAATATATTATATAAGAGAGAGAGAGAGAAAGTACATTAATTTTCATGAAGTAAAGGAAAACACGAGGAATTTAAGAATACTCCCAATTGTATCTTGTACCTACTTTCCGTTTTATGAACCAAAGGGGGTATTTTTTTGTTATCCTTGCAAAATTTTCACAGCTGGAACATTAAAATGAAGATCCTTATAGGATATCAAGATCATACCTCTTCTTCAGAAAACCTTTTCGCTTCTATCTCAACAAAATCACGTTCCGCTCAACAATACGTTTATTTATCAGCGAAACCGTGCACCAAAGTGAACCTTATGCCAAAGCCATAAGTGGCAAAATCCAAATCGTATAATGGACGGTATGCTTAGCTCACTAAATGATGCTTAAACTGTACTCGAGTTGAAAAACGTAGGCATGCAATAAAATTGTGAGAAGTGAAAATCAATAGGCCGAACGCACCTTTCAAGACTCTTTAGATATCCTTAATTTTCTTAGAAAAATTGCGACTTAAATGTATTCTATCACGTAGGGAATTTGTACCTCTATGACAATTGAATATGGTTCTATCTTGATTGCGTTTTATTCACTTAGGACGATTCGGCACGCGTGGGTCCTTTTATTTTATAAGGGTTGATACGTTACGTGTTTGATGGCGATAGAAAAAGCTTGTCGATAAATTGATTGTAGGAACAAAGCATTGATATGTGATAGAGAAATGTAGTTTTTATATCACTGGATTAGGGTCTGTGATTGATGTTATAATATCGATAAGTAACGTTTATAT
>NC_052126.1:954122-954324 GCF_012273895.1 Zerene cesonia | reverse complement strand
GTTCGAGTAGTGACAATCAAAACGGCTACCAGCGTCGTTGAAAGACCAATCACTAAGCTGAGACTTTTACCAATTAAATAAGAGTAGTTTGTTAAACCAGTTTAACAAAGGCGGCGGAAATGTTAAAAGTAAAAAAAAAACTAAATAAAATAAAACGACAAAGAAGTACAAATGATTGTCACGCATCTCCTCTTTCTCATTC
>NC_052126.1:943709-954112 GCF_012273895.1 Zerene cesonia | reverse complement strand
GTGATTGCAGAATCTGTCCAGCTTGTCGAGATGCAAGATGAAAGGATGGCGCCATATATCTAATGAATTAAACCCCACAGTCGTTTTATTTTATTTAGTTTTTTTTTTTTTTACTTTTAACATGAATAATTACCTTTCTCAAACTAACAGCGAAAATCAACTTCTCATCACATTAAAAAAAAAAAAACACCTTACAATTTTTAATAATAAAAAAATAGTAAACAGAAAACACAACGGAGTTAAAATTTTTGTTTACAATTTACTCAAAGCAACTGGAGAGTACTGTAAACACACAGAGGCCCATTGAGAACAACTGGCGCATGCGCACAAGGTACCAAATCCGGTAGTAAAAGCAAAGTCGCCGCCCCACAATATCTTTTATCACCAGGTAAATTATTTTATACCTGCTTGAAAATAACAGGTAAAAATTAAATTTCAATGCGTATGGTCAATTTTTTGAAATACTAATGTGTTGAAAAAAAAAAATAAATATATATATATATATATATATATATATATATATATATTTTTTTTTTTCTCCAGAATCAAAGTTTATAATTATATAAGTAATTAAAAATATATATATGAGTTTTATCAATTTTTCAATAAGTTCTGATTTTTTAGAGTTGCAGTTATCATCCCCTAGCTTCTAACTACCCTATCTCAGTTAATTTCAATTTTAGGAAAAAAAGTCATAGAAACATTTTTGTGTAAAATTTTACGCTCTATAAATTTTATTTAAAACTTTTTTTTCTAACACTTACGGTTTCGCCAAAATTTCAAAAAAAAGACTTTATTTATTTTTTTTCACCCCTTCTCGGGGGTGAATTTAAAAAAAACTTGCACAGTTCGTTTTTAGATTCCTCAAAGTAAATTATATCAAAAATTCAAGTTTTAATCTCAAATTCGCATTTACCCTACCCATTTTCTTGGACTAATAGTGATGTGCTGACTCGGGAATATTATGGTTACGTTCCACCTTTTTGAAATGGAAATTAAGGGTTTAGGATAGCTAGTTTCGGATATATTTTAATAATATGAATGTAAAATCTTAGAATGAAGTTTTATTTATAATTAGGCTTGATTAATAACCAAGTATAAAAATCGTTTGAAAATAAAACTTCAATGGTATATAGGGCAAGAAAATTGTTCTAGAAACGAATAGAATTCCAATGGAATAATAAATAATAGTTTAAAAAAACTAAAAAACACGCTTTGAAAAATGGAATAATTTTATCAAATTAGTGTATTGTCATCGGTCCTCAATAAATCTACAAAGTTTGAACGAAATCTGGCCGTTTAAAGTGGGTCAAAATCGCGCCCAAAGAAGTCGGTTACAAACAAACATACAAACAAATATACAAACATACAGGTGAAGCTAATAAAAAGCGTGTAAAAAGCGGCGTGTGTGAATATTGTTATTGTTATAATACTCTCCAGACAAAGATTCCACAGGCATCCCATAATGGTGGTCTAGCTAGATAGCAAACAATTGTTGACCTACATACGATCATCTTCGATTACCGGTGGTTATTGGAAAAGTTTTCTTCATAAATTCAGATTTTGTCAGCTTGCCACTCTTTATTCCGCCGTAACTTGCTTACTGAGGTTTTTATAGTATCTATGGCTATAAAGAAGTTGGTGTTACAGTGATTGGTGAATAAGACTCGATTTTGTTTTGTAATCGACTTCAAAAAAGAGAAATCTCAATTTGACTGACTCTTTGCTACCTCATACTTTTGTACTGGCTAAACCAATTTTGATTAAGCTTTCAATTTGGTCAAACACTGACAATTTGAAGACGGTATAGTTGTTATTAAAATTAATTATTTAATTTTTATTAAAAAATCTATGCTTACATCTTATGAAAATGTCGGGTGCAATTAGTGGAAAACAAATAATATTTGTATATACATCCTACTAATATTATAAATGCGAAAGTTTGTAATTATGTGTGTGTGTGTGTGTGTTTGTTGCTCTTTCACGCAAAACCACTGAACTGATTGCAATGTAATTTGGTACGTAGACAGCTAGACAACTGGAATAACATATAGGCAACTTTTCATCCCAATATTCTTAAGTGATACGGACTTACGCGGGTGAAACTGCGGGGCGCAGCTAGTAGACCTTTTTTCTGTGCATTGGAGATGCTTATTGAAATATAAATGTTTAAATAATAAAAAAAAAAAATAGGCAAGAAAGGTCTGTACACTTTTGACCATTATTTAGTTTAGCCAAAAATGCCCAATAAATGTACTGTAATTTTTTATCAATGTTCATATGTTTAAATGAAAAATATTGAACTTCATACAGCTTTTAGAGTAAAGGCAAACATTTAAATGAAATGTTTTCATTTACGAGCGTGTATTTTGCAATTAGCCATACATTATTCTATTATTTTTTCCTTTCATGCGAAGTTGCATGCTGAAACCCAATGGTATGGTTGCATTACCATATAGTATGGAAAATTACTCTTCAATTATATGGGATTTAACATTTTTCAATATGATTTGTGAAATGTAGGAGGGAACGATTGAATCGGATATTGTTTTTGTATAGTTTTGTTTGTTTAAGCAGAGCATGAAATTGAATCGAACGATGATTTAGTAATGGTGGTACTTAGCGATATGCATAGCATATGGCCAATACTTATCGTTATTTAATAATTATTTACTTTATATTACGTATTTAATTTACGTTATTTAATATTACTTATTAAATAATATTGTTATGATATTAATATTGATTACATACTGATTTCTTTTTGAGAATCATTTACATAAACTGATTCATTATGCACTTCCTAATTTTACACCTATAATTGCGCTTGCCTATTTCAATGTATATTTCTCAGTAATTAACTCCTGGGCTAAATATCCACAACAGCTAAATTCATTCATATTCAAGATCTTATATATCCTACTAATCCTACTATATTATAAATGCGAAAGTTTGTAAGGGTGTGTGTGTGTTTGTTGCTCTGTCACGCAAAAACTACTGAACCGATTGCAATGAAATTTGGTACGTAGACAGCTGGACAACTGGAATAACATATAGGCAACTTTTTATCCCGATATTCCTACGGGATATGGACTTACGCGGGTGAAACCGCGGAGCGCTGGTAGTCTTACATAATTTTACACTTTTCATGAAATACTTATATCAATAACAATATTAGATTTGCCGTTTCACTAAAATAAAGCGACCACGAATCGTTTATTTTCTCCCGAAATACAAATAAAAGCCACTCTTCAAAGTGTGTTTGTTGATCATCGCTCGTAGGCTGATATGTGAAGTGAATGTGGAGTTATAGTGATAGCGAGAAAAACAAACTTATTGTAATAAATATAAGAATCATTTAGAAATTAAAAACTTTTTAACGGATTTTAAACGCGATTTATTCATTATATTGTTAACCCGACGTTTCGAACACTTTACAGTGGAGTACAGTACTTAAACGTCGGGTAAATAATTAATATAATGAATAAATCGCGTTTAAAATCCGTTAAGAAGTCTTTAATTTCTAAATGTATAATACTCGCGTAAAATCAAACACAAGAAAATACTATAAGAATAATTTTATTTTTTATATAAAACCAGGTACCCATTTTTATTTCGAAAAAATTATATGTGGTAAAAAGGTTTTTTTTACTGAAATTGCATTGCATTTAATACTGAAATTGCACACAAATTTGCTAGCTATTTTGGAAGATTTAGAAATAAATGATTTTGTTTGTGAATATGTAACATAAATTGTTTCTTTAATCCCGTTCAAATTATATGAATGTATTTTTATTTCATATAACACATATTCTATATATTATCATATATATATAAATATAGTTAACAAGCGTTCTATATTTAAACATATTTTGTTATACGTTATAACCAACCTCTTTTATGATCTACTCTATAATGAATAAATGTAAAAAATGAACATAAAACCAAACATAGAGCAGTCGCTGCCACTGATGACATAACAGAGTCTACACATCAACGGACATTTATTGCAAAAGTTTCGCGAGTTGAAAATACGCCAACTTCGCCTTTGCAATACAAAAATTTCCATGTACGAATTGAAAAAAATGTTTTCCCCTCATGTTGTTATTTAGCTCGATATTTATTGGATATCTCAAATGAGTATTTACTGTACGCTTTATTTTACGTCTACGAGACTATAATATCTTTCTATCGATCACATATAATATTTTGAACTACACTTGCACAAAAATTTTCATTGAACGTATTTCGAATCTATGAAACTTAGGAAGGTAGTATCAAATTTAAACCTACAATAGGTTTTGACAGACCTTTTGTTCTTGGTTATGACTACCAAAACGCTATTAGATACTTGCTACTGTATTGTCCAATGATTATAAACCTTAATTTACACAATTATTTAATAATTTACTTAATTTACATATGTGAATCTTTGTATGTTTGGATGTAGTCAATAAGCATAAATATTTTGTTCCCCGCATTTTATACCCTTGAGGACAGAATGTATCAAAATATATCCCCTTATCTATCTATCTTTTTTAGCAGTTACCTACAATATAGTGGCCATTTGCAGGCCAAGATTAAGCCCTATCGGTACAGTTTGGGAAGTGTGTTAATAGTAACAACCTTTGCATTTTATATATCACATTTCACACTATCGCACTATGTATATAATATTGTAATTGTGAAAGTTTATTCGTTTGGTTATTTGTCCGTCTATCACGCTGAAACTACTGAACGGATTTTGATGAAATTTGATATACAGACAGGCTATCAGCTGACTTGGGTGATAGGATAGGTACTTTCTATCCCGATCTAAATATCTGGGCGGGCCGGGGCGAGCGTCTGGTAAATATATAGTCACAGATCAACTATAAATGTAGATCGACCTAATAAAAGCGAGTTAAAACAGTATATAATGAGAAAAAAAGCAAATGGCAAGTGAAGCTGTGGTCAAATAGCTAGTCATAAAAGTTAAAATATTTTAGTCGAAACGTCTCGCGATCCTTTGTCCAATATTGAGACAGGCCGTGACTTTGTAGATAAGAAATAACTTTTACTACGCTGTGTGACTTGTATAGGCCGTGGCCAGATATTCAGCGTGGTTATTGATTGATACAGAGAGCTTTTTTCAAATAGTTTATTTGAAATTCGAATAATTGTATATTAATTTATGTAGATTTTTAGATTAAAATTATACTTTTCACAATTTTAATGTGCAAAGTTACGGTAGGAAAGATCTATATATAACATCCTTGACTACTCCTGATCAGTAAAAACATTGTCATTTAATTACCCCTTTTATTTCTATCAAATTATACGAAAATTATACGAGAAGACAACACGTTTCAAATACAGGACATGTCCTTTGCCAAAGGTAATCATGCAGAATTATAATAATTTTTATCATGTTTCTATCTTAAATGAGCTGTAGCAAACAGCTGAAATAGCCTGTAATAAATACCAGAAAACTATGCACGTGTTTCTTCAAATCAAAGAAGGAGGATTAGGTTATCTATTGGACTGTTCTTTTTGTCTGTGTACCTTATAACGTTTTACTGGTTTTTATGTATTTTTTATATTTGATAGTTGGTGCCTGACATGCGGTTTCATTTAAATTCTATCTAGTTATGACAATTTGAAGGTCAAAATAATTATTATTAATTTGTAACTAGCTTACTGCCCGAGGCTTCCAATGGATAGTCAAAGGAAAACACACATGGGAATTGGATGTTTTCTCGCATTAAAAACGTGACTTCAAACACAACGCAGCTTACAGAAATCTCCTGAGACAATTCATTCCTTAAAGTATATCTGTTGTGATGTGGAAGAAATACAAACAAACAAATAAAAACAAATTACTCTGTCAAATTATATTTGTACCAAAGTTTTCCATTAAAATCGATCCAGTGGTTTACATCCTTTGCTATAACGATTAAAAATGCTTCTATAAGAAGTCTAATTGAATGAATAAATGTTTGAGTTTGAGTAAGAATAATATAAAAATAATATAAAATAATAAATAATAAATAATATAATAAAATAATATAAAAGGAGTGAAGATAGTATAGCATTATTAAAGGACTTCAGTCTAACCTTCTTAAGTGAAGCAAGATGGATACATTAAACCCAAAACTTTGAACTCGCGAGATTAAAAGTGCCTCATCTTATTTTAATATTCCTTTGTATGTATAGCCGGGGAAATTTCTAGAATTTTAGAGTAATGAAATATAAAACAAATACTAATATTTCAGCAAATGTTTGGAGTAAAGGTTTCACAGTATTGAAACAATTAATTAATTATGAGATACATATTTCAATGGATTCGAAACCGTGTTTTTTGCGTTCGAATCCCGCCTCGTGATCAATTTTTTCTTTTCTTTCAAAATTTCTCATTTATAAAGCATTTCAATGCTATGAAACTAAAAATTAAATGTATCTCCCATGTCAAGCATATTAATATGAAGCTTATTCAGGGCCACCTCCATCATTCTGGATTTGTAAATAAAGAAAGAACTTTGAAAATGAATCTTTAATTAGTAGTAGATATGTCAATTAAAGATTGCTCAAAAATATTCCGTGAGACAAACAAACCATTATTTTTAACATCGATTAATGCTAACCGAAAAGCTATACGGATGTTTTGGCTTTTGATTCTTTAAATATGTACGTACATATACACGATGACAGCTAAGTTTTTAAATGTTCTGAAATCATCACTACATAGTATATAATAAAGTCACTTTTTCTGTCTCTGTGGCCCTATGGACCTATGTCTGCATAAATCTTTAAAACTTCGCACCGGATTTTGATAGTGTTTTTTTTAATAAATAGAATGAATCAAGAGGATTTATATGTAAAATAACATCTATTGAACTACTCCTGATTTGACTCGTGTGAAGCCGCGGGCAAAAGCTATTTATATATAAAGAAATAATATAGTTTTCTGTTTGTTTTGATTGCTTGGTTTGCTTTGAAGGGCTAAACCTATATCATTGAATAACATAATCTTTGTTTAATTTTTATCTCGTATCGTTTTATGGGGATTAATATTAAAGTTAGTTCATCAAAAAAAATGTTTTTTTAACACTTTTCACCTGTATGTTTGTATACCACTAACTTCTTTAGACTCGATTTGAACTCATTTTAAACGATATTTTTTACACTTATCAAGGATCGGTGACAATAATATAATTTCATTAGTTTATCTTATTATCCTGATTATGATCGCTAGGATTTCATAATTTCCTTATGTGTGAGCAAGTGAGACTATTCAGTTGATACTTATTTTAATTTATTACTGTTGATGCTTATATATTTATTTTAATAATAAAATAACAGAAGTTGCCACAGACTGTATCAAATCCATTAAAATAATGTAAATGGGTGTTCTCGTTTACATAAAAACTTTGTCTCGAATCTACGACATCTAGAGATAACGGTCATTTAAAATGTAAAGATAAGATAGTGTTTATCGTTCTAAATGAAAACTTGTGTTAAACAAAGCTCTTTTCGTATTCATAATGTTTTTAAAGGTATTATAGCCATTAGACATTGTTCCATTTGCTTATAAGCTGTATAAACTGGCTTAGTATGCGACTTTGTTGGCCTTCGTTGTTGTATGTATTCAGTACAAGTTTATTGTAATTATTTTCAACGAATTGTCAGATCTTGACCAAATTCATATAGGACTACACGGGAAATGGAGCTTTCAAATGAAAAAATAATTATCAAAATCGGTTTATCCCGTAAAAAGTTATGAGCAAACACAAAAATACAGTCGAATTGAGAACCTTCTCCTTTTTTTATGTCACAGTCTGCAATGGAGCTGGTGGGACGCCTGATGGTAAGCGCTACAACCGCCCATTAACTTTTGGAGAGGCATAAGGTCCATTGCAGACCTTACGCCTCTACAAATGGATTGCCGACTTTACATTAGGAAGGGATTAAGAAAGGATTGGTAAGAGGAATAAAGGAAAGGACTGGGAAGGGAAAGGAAAAGGATATGGGCCTCCGGCTCCCCCACTCACCGAACGAAGCACAGCAGAATGCTATTTCACGCCGGTCTTCTGTGGGGGTGTGGTACTTCGGTGCGAGCTCGCCCAATTCGTGCCGAAACGTGCTCAACTACCACATACACATCCTTTTTTTAAGTCGGTCAAAAAGGCAATTTCCATTTGCCGCATGTCCCCTTACTTCTATCTCAACGCTTAACCAAGTTCAGTCGGCATGTTTATTTGTCATTCCAACTGTTTTCCGGTTTTGTTTGATGCGGAGTTATTTCTGTTTGTTTTTTACTCTCGCATTTGATTTGAGCGGACTTACATATGTATGTGTGAAGTTTTAATTAATAATTGTCTGGATATAGGGGGTGCAGTTCTATTAATCATAAATGAATTGTACTTTTTACATGTATTCATTTAGAAATTAAAAACTTTTTAACGGATTTTAAACGCGATTTATTCATTATATTATTAACCCGACGTTTCGAATACTTTGTGGTGGGCTCTCTGAAACAATGATTTACCGACAGAAGCGAGTTGACAGGGGTGGTGGTGGGATTCATCATTGAGGTACCTATCAGTATGAGTGGTATTTGTTCCAAGACTTGTACGTGAGGCTATTGAAATTAAAAAACATCTAAATTTCAATAGAGAAGATTACTTAAGCTTACAGCTTTCCAACACCTGGGATCCTGTTATCAAGAATTTAAAACCCCATGTCAGACATACCAAAAGACCAGAAGACACTATCAGCCAATACTGCCAACATCCAGAAAAATACTCAACATACCAACTGCGGAGAAATAGGTGGAGGTAGTTCACAAACAACAATTTTTGTATGACCTTCAAGACATATAACATCTCAGTCTCCCCGTGACCACGCTCGCTGTAAAGTGTTCGAAACGTCGGGTTCATAATATAATGAATAAATCGCGATTAAAATCCGTTAAAAAGTTTTTAATTTCCTAATGTATAATACTCGCGTAAAATCAAACACAAGAAAATACTATGTACATTTAGTTTTAGGCGGTTTGTCGTGATGTTCTTACAGATACATGAAAAAACTTTTAAAAATCTAAAACAGGTATACTATTTATTGTTATTTCTAATTTGATCTGTATTTATTATTAGATTTTGAAATAACACGCAACTAGGTTTTAGTTGAAATATTATCTACTCCGATAAAAATTAAAGAGTTTATTTGAAAAAAGAATGCAGTGGTAGACTCAACGAGTTTTTTATTTGTTTTATTGTAGTGATAACTACATAGTATAAAACAATAATTTCTGTGTCCCTATGAACGGACATAGGAACAGAGAAAGCGATCATATAAAGGGTTGTATGCTTAAATCTTTTAAACTACGCAACGGAGTTCGATGGGGTTTTTTTTAATAAATAGAGTGATTCAAGAGGAAGGTTTATATGTAGAAAGCATCTATGAAACTACTCTGAATTAACGCGTGCGAAGCTGCGGGCAAAAGCTAGTTTCATATAAGTGAAACTTCTTTAGAATCGTTGTGATTTCAAACCTGATGTAACGAAAAAAACGACAAGTAAGAGACACAAATACAAAAATGTGTAGAATGAAGCCGGCAAAGGATGAGACAGAAATATACATACTATTTTATATTATCGGTCTCTCCTCTTTGTTAAACAAATAAACTTTGTAATTATCCTAACGCTGTTATATATATTCATCTCATTCTTTTGTCGATTTACTGAAGTTTCACTTCTATTTTCAGTTTCATACACACCGTGTGCGATTCACACGAATATACGTTAATTTTTTGTATATACTAAAGTTTGACTCATAGAGATGGCTTTTAACCATAAGGCCGCCGTTTGTGAACTAGTTTTAAGTTGTTTTTTATGATTATATCTGTTTTGTTTTTTCTTATTCCGTACAATAAAGAATAAATAAATAAATATATTAATATGTGTCGTGTGGACGGATACGCAATTTCTTTGTCGAAAAATTTAATCTTCACAGAAACTTGTAAATATCACATAAAATTTTTAGAAGAGAAAAACGAAATTTCCACGGGCCGAAACTTATTATGGACGTATTTAATATCAAGTTTGCTTTTTAATTTGAACTTTATTATTTATAATCTCAGCGCGTAAAATATAATATTTATATCAAACTTCCCTTACACATTATTTTGAATAATTTTTGTTTTAGACAGTTTCTATTCGTATAACGATAATGTGGGAAGTAAACTGTATAAGCATTAAAATCATTCTAATTGGTTCTGAGTGTAAGTCGAGCACACTTCGAAGCGAATTGGGCCAATTCACACCGGGTAAGTACCACACATCCAAAGAAATAAAATATAGTTTAAAAAAACTAAAAAACACGCTTTTCAAGCACATCAAACTAAAAACTATAAAATAATTTTT
>NC_052126.1:924840-942709 GCF_012273895.1 Zerene cesonia | reverse complement strand
CTACACATTTACTGCCCGGAATTTTACTAGAAAAAATAACATCCGGTTTATGTAAGAAACATAAAATAGAAAAAAAAAAATTTTTTTTTCTGTCACAGACGAGATTTGAACCTACGTCCACGGAGCCTGTCGTTGTACGTCAACTAAGACTGGCGCCTTAGCCCGCTCGGCTAACGAACGAACTAACAGTAACAGAATGTTATAACAGTCATAAGCTGTTAGCCCTTACGTAGAGGATACGTAAGGAAATTGTTAAATCCTGGCGCTCCTGATCAGGATAATGGGATAAACTTACTATATTACTCTATTGGCACCAGTTCTTAATAAGTGTATAAAGTTTGAATGAAATCGGTTCGCGGGAAGTGGGAGAAAAACGGGTGTGAGTTACATACATACATACATACAAACATACAAGTGAAGCTAATAAAAGCGTGTTAAAATGGGGTAAAATTGGAGGCCCATATCCATGCTACTGTCTTCTGTATAGTATCATCATTTTAGCTAAATTGTCCCTTGAATGCAGTTTCTCTATCGATATGTATATTTATAGCTGTATTATGAGTTCCTCGATAAGATTTTTCACAAACGAAAAAATCGAAACAGCCATATTTGTTAATAATGAATTTCGGTATATAATTCGAGATTTTTCCAGCTCTTTTGAAACAAATGATCTGGTGATTAGGCTATTTGCGATTTACGGTAATATATAAAATTATCGTTGCTTATAAATATATTTCCATTAAAGACGGAAATCTAATGTCTTCAGCTTAAATCTTAATATTAAAAAAATCCAGTGTCACGATGTATGTCCCCAATGAACTCATCACCAGCTCAACCGATTTTGATGAAATTTGGCATTTTATGTGTTATTTGGTCCAACTTAAGATATATGATGAGTTTTTATTTCGATTAATCATCCCAATAATTTATACTCTTAACATTTTTAAGTATTACGCGTTGCTGTGGACGCGTGGCCAGGTATGCTAGTGTAATATAAAAGAAAAGCCACAATATGAAAGTGTTTAGGGAATTTCATAAAAACGAATCAATATAAAACTGGATATATACCAATCATAGATAATCTAAAGGTCGCGGGTTAACTAGTGAAATTAATTTCGTCTATTTATTCCGTTATTTGCATTATAAAAGAGTTATATTAATAGTTTTTACGAGGAAATGGTTATTCGAAAGTGTTGGAGAAAATGCAGTGATCAATTTAGTTTTATGGTGTTGAGATTGTTTATCTACGATTTATAAATGTGGATGGATAATTCGGTTTCTGTTTATACTTATAATATAAAGCTGAAGTGTTTGTTAGAACGCGGTAATCTTAGGAACAATTGGACCGATTTAAAAAAATTTTTCACCGTTGGATATGTACGTAATCTCTGAGTGATATAATAGTTTATGTATGTATCACGGACGCGGCTGGGGCGGAGCGCTAGTATAATTTATTTAAAAGTTATGAAAATACTCGCGGATATGTGAAAACACTTCATTCTTCTTTATTAACTGTGGACACTATAATAGCGGTTTGATCCAATAAACAGTAACATAGAAAGCGCATTGTCATCACATAAAAGAAACCTATAGTTTATATGAAAACTATTTATTGTTCGTTGTTTGGTAAGTCAGGAAAAATCGCCCCCTTTTATATAAAACTAAAAAAAAAATATCTGTGACTAAACTATTGCCCTCTTGTTCTCACTTCATATAGATAAGCGAGATAGCATATCAATGTTTTGATGTATCGAATCCACAATTTTTGTTTTCCCACTAACATTAAATTAGCATTTGAACGATAATTGCCGAAGCGGTTAACATATGTAGGTTATGTATTTACATAATAATCCGTTTTATTTTAAATAGACAACATTATAGAAACATAGAAATGTTAAATAGTTTAGTGGCGGATGTTTTGAATTTATTGCGGTTCATATTTACGACGAAGGGCTGATATAAATACTCCTTGGTACTTCGTATATCAAGACCAAGCTATGCGAAGTTTGGATCATGGCCGCTAGACAATAATATAATATACTAGCTTTAGGGTCACGGCTTCGCTCGCGTAGTCGAGAAGTTTTTGTACATATTATTTTAATTAGTTACAATATAAAGAAAATTGCCGAGATTATTAGAAATTTAGATTTATTAGAACTTGCTAAGGGAATAAGATTATGTCACTCTCTAGCTTCCTAACCGTGTCCAGACATAAAAAATTATAGAAACATTTTCGAATTTATAATGTTAGTTAAAGCATTAAAACAAAAATTAAGAAATTATCATAGTTTCAAAAGATGTTCACAAAGTATCATAATACTACTCAAGAACTAATTAGGTCCAAAGTGGCCAACTGAAAGAGATTAATTATAATGTCAACATGAATTATGCTTAATAGCAAATATTAAGTAATCAAGATAACATTTGATAACCAATTTATACAGTCAAATAAATTTACCAATATGTGTAAAATTTTGGTAAATGACATTATTATAACATTAGGGTATAAAATATTTCTTATGTTAAGAGCAAATTACCCTTCAGTAGACCGAATCATTATAAGTCTTATACAAAAATTGTAATATAAAATATAGACCACTCACTTGTTCTGTAATTAGTGCAACGTCAGCACTATAACAAAACTATCCAATAACATTAGCGACAAAGCTTTTAAACTTTAAAAGTGCCTAGCTTAACGGGTTTCATTACACTAAACACACACAGACGTATTACATTACACACACAGATATAGCGTCGTAAATACAATAATATTGCAATACACTAAACGCACACATGCAAATACGTTACGCAAATGTCACTGTGTGCTTTCCTCAAACCACCTGTACGATAAAATATTCAAAAAATCCAAATAAAATTTTAACGCGCACCTCATGCAAATTAATCGATTTAAATTCGATATTGGAACGATTCAGTTGATTGATAGTCGATTATATCGATACACGAATTATTTAGACGTCGATTAATTATTATAATTTGATTGAGCGCAGACTCGAGCGTCATATTTTTTTATTAAGGCCATATTTTTCGGTGAGGTTTTATAAGCTTCCGTGAAATTGGAGTAGGCAGCCGACAAATAATTTATAGATAGTACAAGCCGTATTCGTTACCAATTGTTTACGATTATCTGTTTTTTACGTGTAGTTTTTTGATGTCCCCGATCATAAAATCTATTGAATGTTTGTTATGAACTAGTTGGATTATACAGTGTAACACATTCCAAAAAACATACCTTATCAAATTTATGTGGGATATATTATCGCATAAGTATATTTTATTAAAGAAGTAACATCATTTTTTTATTTCATATATATAGTAGTAGTTGAGTTAATATTAAAAATAATATAAACCATACAACAATATTAACTCTTACATTTTCTTTACAGGTACATACAGTTGCTGGTACTGATTCAGGTTTATCATTCTTTCTCTATTTTTCGTATGTATTTCTTAAATAAAGTATATACGTTTAAGTTAAGAATAAGCAACCAAATTGTAAATATTTGTTAACAAATATGTTTTCTCTTCCTTTGAATAAATGGTTCTTATATTAGTAATTAGATTTAACGTATATAATTCACGTAAAAGTAATTTTGTACACGTAATGCACCATAGATTTAATCCCTCAGCTCAGTAATTTGTACAAAAAATCGGGATAAATAAGGAGTTCAAATCAAATTATACGAAAGCATGACACACTTTTTAGTACGCGAAGTCAAGGAGGGCTATTAGTAACAATCAACCGATTAAATTGCTTTCAAAGCTCAAAAGTCCCTCGTTTAGCTCACTGGACGAAAAACGTTTGTCTAATTGTAAAAGTTTGGACGCAATGACGTGATTTTGTAGCTAACCCTAACGCATGTCTGCGTCAGCCATGTGCCCAAAAGATACGTATTTTTACTTGAATATTCGATGTTGATTCTTATGTTATAGATACGGGAATTTGTACCAATAAAGATGAGATTTTTTTATGGGATAACGAGCTTGGTTTCATTTAGTAAAGCAAAGACTACCAGGGTGGTAAACTAGTTCATATCATTCATTCACATAGTATGTGTAAAATTTAATCGAGCTTTGTTATACAGCTTAAAATAAGTGGCAATATTGACTTGTGTTGTTACAAATACATTTTGTTACACCCGCGTAAGCCCGTATCCCCTAGGAATATTGGAATAAAAAGTTGCCTATATATTATTCCAGTTGTCTAGCAGTCTACGTTCCAAATTTCATTGCAATCGGTTGAGTAGTTTTTGCGTGAAAGAGCAACAACACACACACATCCTTACAAACTTTCGCATTTATAATATCAGTAGGATTAGTAGGATAGGATATAGTTGGAAGGATTGCTGTAGCTTGCAGATGTTATCAGTCAAATAAGAAACAATGTTTCATATCACTTCACACCTATTAGTCGCTAACACATTGCGCCATTATCCATATCTCGAGGGGCTCACTTAGTTAATTACTCCATTCCTTTGGGGCACGATTGATCAAAGTACAGACTTATTGACAAATTGTTAAAAGACTATCCAATAGAACTTATTCTTTATAGTGTTTTTTTAAAATAAGTTAATCTAGCTATTGAATAATACTTTACCTAAACATAAACGTGACCAGGGTATGCAAAAAAAAAAATTCCGTTGAGCCAAGTACACCACCAGCGGGACACAACATTATGAAAGTTTTATTTAGTAGTTTTTTTCGTGTAACAACCCTACATCACAATTCCTATTTTTAAAACAGTAGATTCCTAAATTTTTAAAACAGTTTATAATATACACCAAACTAAATAGGTTGCTTCTCATTGTAATGTATTACATATTTTAATACAATAGTTCTTCATTGAAGGGTATAATAGGCCCACTATACGAAGTTTAATCGATATCCTTTGTCCTTTTATAATAGTTTTAATTAAAACTTTGTTCAACGACTTTACAGGCGCAGCTTTAGTAAATTTTAAGTAGCCAAATATGGGTTCTTTTAAATATCATTGTGTAAATCGTGTAGTGAAAACTTATATAGCATATAGCATTTTTATCTCATAAAAATGCCAAAGAGTAAGTCTGTATAAGAGCAAGTGAGACGATTTAGTCATTAAAGCGTGTTTCTAGTTTTAAATTTTTTTAAAGGAATATAATTATTGTGTAATTAAATCATCTGTGTTTTCAAAATAGACTTAAGTAAATTAGTAGTTAAATCCTAGACGTACCTATAATATCACGGAGTTTTCATGGTAAAATCTTCAATTTTCCTTATTTACAAATGACTGTCTGTCTGTTACCTTTTCACATCACAGCTTCTCATATTATCCCGAATAAGAAACTCGATTCCCCCTTTAAAAGTAATTTTGTGTTTGTATTACCTATTGAAGTATTCTGTACAAAGTGAGATGATTGTGCTTCCACTTACTTCATCTTAGAATCACCTTTGATAAAATAACACCGTTTATATATTTCCATGTTGTATTTCTTTGAATTAATTTGATTGCTTGTTGTAATGGAATTCCTGCCATCTTATAAATTATAATATAGACTGTTTGTTGTAAATATTAATTATCGCGTAGGTAGCGTTTTCTATAGCGCGATTTAGAGTTTGTTGAAAAACATTAATTGAAAATAAATTTGCTTGGTATTATTATAGAAGTACAATGCTCCCAATACTTACCTGAGTTTGAATAGTACTTTAATTGAAGTCTTATCTATCGTATCAAAATTTAAAGTGTTAAAAATCTTTTCAATTATTTAATTTTTACTTTTTCATGTCATAGTCGATAAAGGAGCTGGTCGGCTGATGGTAAACGCTACCACTGAATTTGAACACTTGCAGACGACTTATGAATCTGCAAATGGAATGCCGACTTTAAAAGATAAGGGATAAGAAAGATAGATAGGGATGAAAGGACAGTACAGGGAAGGGTATGGAAAATAATATGAGCCTGACGTTATTAATTATTTTTTTTATTGTGTATATATATTAAATAATACGTATAGTCCCAGTATTTTCTTGTACTTAATTTAACGTAGTTTCTATTCAATCTTATCAGTCCTCTTACTATAATAAATGTTTGTATGAATGTGTATTGTATGTTAGTTATTCTTTCGCTCAAACCATTAAACGGATTTTTATGATTATTTTGGCAGTGATGCGTGCTTTCGTACACATGTGAAACCACGCGGCACAGTTAGTAAAAAATATGCATTTGGAAATTAAAGTGTTTGAAGATGATTTATTACATGATATATTAATTATGCTATTTCCTTCTGTCTTTAATTTCTAAATATAAAATTTATGTCAAGCGCGAATTGGACTCGCGACACTTAAAGTTCCGTACAAAAAAGCTACAATGCAGCTGCCAGAAAAAGTAATCACCAATCCAATTTATGACCGTGACAACCGTTGCTTTACCTTGATTTTTTATTATTAGGTGATATAGCTGCAACAGAAGCACATCATCTGTGATAATTTCAAATGTCACTACCACGTTTTATTAGATATATCCTTTAGAGAGATTTTTGAGTGGGAAAAATCTTAAAAAAAAGCATTGATACCCACGGCCCTTGAGAAAGGTGCCGTGGGTTGTGCCGGATTCCTACCGACTAAAACCCTATATGTCTCGTCGTGCCGCTTTAGTGAAGGAGCACGGGTACCTCTGGAATCAAACATACGGAGAGACAGTCAGAGAGAGGGACTTTCGTCACAGAGTCTTAGTGATGGGATCTCGTTTTATAGGTACGGAATCCTAAAAGCAGAACATCATAAATTCAATTTTAACCCGTACACTAATACTTTACGATGTTAATCAATATGTTTGCATATCATACATAATATACGTATGATTAATGGGTAGAAAGCCGCGGGCTGAGGTTATATTTCATAATATATTAAGTTATGAGCTACCATGGCGGAATCGACCTTTATAAAACGATATATAATTTATTGTTTCATAAATTTGATACACGTTTATATTTTTTATTCAAAAACATTTTGCTGACAAGAATTTTCGACACGCAGTGGTAATTTATTACTTTCACGTGGTATATTGATAGACTCGCTTTCCGCCATGGCTTCGCTCGTGTATATTTACAGTTTTTATACTTTTGTGAATTAAAAAGCAACATTTCACTTAGATATATGAATTGTATTTTAAGTCCTTACTATTACACACGTGAAAGTATGTTTGTTTATTTATTTATCTTTCTTTTACATCGCAAAATGGCGGTTTTATAATATGATTTTTATGTTTGGAGATAGTTAGGAGGTTAGAGAGTGAGATAGGCTACTTTTTAAAGCGGGGAAACATCTCATTCCAATGGCAATTCCGTTTGACTATGCGGGCGAAGCCGCGGGCGAAAACTCAGTCATAATTGGATATGAACATATATTATAAACGAGAGAGTTTGTATGGACATTACACGCAATTTCGTTATGATGCTTTATCAGTAAAAAAGTTATAATAATCTAATATTTAATAGGGAAAAATATGTTTAGAAAAGCACTTCGATGATATTGATTTTATATTCTTATAGTGAGGAGAAGCCAATGTGCGTTTAATTATTTTTAATATCTCATCCTAAACACAATATCGTAGTGCTTGACCTATACAGTGCTGTGGCCTGAACAATAGGGCTACCGGTACTCAGGCTCAGGGCGTAGACTCTGGGGAGGGGACTCTTAAATGATCAAATCCGGTAGGACTGTTATTTTCTTGTTTACTCCTGATCAGGCGCCAATAACAATAACGTAGTTATAGATTTATAGGAGATCGCATAGGACGCTAAACATACTCTTTACGGCTAGGTCTACGCAATGTTAAATTGAATCTATACTAATATTATAAAGTTGAAGAGATTGTTTGTTTGAACGCACTAATCTCAGAAACTGATCCGATTTGAAAAATTCTTTCAATGTTAGATAGCCCATTTATTGAGTTAGCCTACTAGTTGATCTATATATATAAAATTCAAAGGTCTGACTGACATAGTGATCTATCAACTCACAGCCCAAACTCCTGGACGGATCGGGCTGAAATTTGGCATGCAGATAGATGTAATGACGTAGGCATCCGCTAAGAAAGGAATTTTATAAATAATGTCACAAGGGGATAAAATAGGGGGCGAAAGTTTGAACCATGAAAATTTTATAAAACCGCGCGGGCGAAGCTGCTCGCAATAACTAGTCATTAATAATACTATAGAATATTGATGTATTTATCCTTGCAAATGTTAAAAATAACATAAAAAAATTGTGAACTACAGGTCAGAGAGCGTATATTTTAATTCGATAACTAATTTACGATTACGCAGTTAGAATAAATACCGCGGTTTTATTGGGCGGTCACAGCGGGGCATCGGCGCTTGTGGTTGGTCAGTGTGGCGTTTTGGTGAATAAATCAAGATTAATTGTTTAAATTGTTTTACGCTTGTTTTTTAATTAGACTGACCTTATGAACTTTGAGCCATGGATTTGTTTTAGTTCTATAATTTGGTTAAATTAACCGAACCTTGACTTGGTTGATATTTTCATTCGCTGTGCTCTTAGTTATCTTAATCATGTGGTTCTTTGTAATATAAAAAATTGTAATATGAACTATCTTTTAAATTATAAATTGTATTAAATACAATAATCCATGATAAAGACAAATTTTATTTCATACAATTTTAATGCATTAGTTATTCGTAGAATTTATTTGTTCATTTTTTTTTAATAAAACATACATTCGCTCTATTGATTCAGCTATATATTTTCGATTCACCAGCAACGTAAGATAAGGAAAATAGACATGTATTTTATAACCATTTATTCTAACGTAGACATTGTAAATAAAACAAATGATTGAAGGAACACATCGCTCTCAGACTTGGGTTCTCTCGGGATAACACCGATAAATATTTAAGCATTACTGATTTACCCAAACACAGATACACACGAGGGAAAGGAATCTTTGAAAACACATAAATCCACTTGTTTTGTTACGATGGAAAAGTATAATATTGACTTAGGCTTGAAAAACTTTGGCTTTCTCTTACGATCACGATTGCTGGAAAATTTTAAAGCTACGATATTTTTCTGAGACTGTATTGTTGTATATTTATGACCATAAAATGTTTTATATTTAAAACGCCTTGAAAAAGCACATTTTTTTCACGTAGTCTTATTTCATTGGACAGTCGAAAAAAAGTCGCCAATGCAAAGCATTTTACTAATTAACTTTATTCAGAAACAAAATTTTTGTGTAAAGCATAAAATAAACATATAATTAAGTTGGTAATTGAATTAATTATTTTATTCTATATCATATACTCACTATAATATCTTTGTTCTGATTAAAATTAACATTATGAAGGTCGACCTTTTAAATATCGAAGTCAATTTCTATTTGAAAAGTTATGAAAGTTGTTGATTCAAGCAGTAATTTCTTAGTATAAAATATTTTATTAAAAGCTCTGTGTAATGGAGATCCGATTATTTCTGAGCAAGTGTTAGAGATTTAATTTTGATTAATATTATAATTATTTTTAACAAAAAACCAAATCACATTGAAATTGTCAAAACTATATTAAATTTAGATATATGGGGATTTAGACCACACTGGAGGCAAAATAAATAAAAAAACTGCTCACCCAGTAAAAAGTACTCAGGCAAAAAACGCAACATAAAATATATACATTCGAGTTAATATCCCCTTCCTTTTTAAAAGTTGGTTGAAGAGTAATTTGTAACCCTGAATCCAAATTTGTGAATCAAATGTACAAGGTGATAATTTTGGAGTCATGAAAATGTATATGTATTCAAATGTTTGTTTGATTTAATTCCGTTTTGCGTGGCATTTGTGTATTTTAGTAATTTGTTACCTAAAATGCTTTTCGTATTTCACTTAGTTTTTATACATTCGACAGTCATTTGTATGTGGGAGTCGAGCATGCTCTGGCACGAATTGGGCCCGCTCCGGGGAAGTACCTCACCCACATAGAAAACCGGTGTGAAATAATGGTATGCTATTGTGTTTCGTACGGTGAGTGGTCCCTCTTTCCTGTCATCAATCCTTCCCTTATCCCTCACCTTTTATAAGCGAGTTGCGCATTCGCAGAGTCACTACCTCCTCGATTGTTTATGGGCAACGGTGATCACTTACCATCAGGCGAACCACAAGCTCAGTTGCCCTAGTTATGACATAAAAAGTCATTAATTCATTTCATTGATAATTCACTTTTAATTACCTAATATTTTGAAGGATCATAAGTTGCAACTACGACAAAATAAAATATTAAAACACTTGCCGTTTCCATGCATTCTATGTTCTATCTATTGATTAAAATATCAGCTTTCACGTCACGTCCCAAGAGATTAGCATTTGATCGGTTTTGTCGTAGATCGGGGTTCATATCCTGAATAAGAAACGAATGGAGTAGTCAGTATTGTGAAAATATTTTCGCTCATTCTTTGTTTTCAATTGATTAGACGGGATTATAGACAATCTTTGCTACGAGCTTTGACGGAATATAGAGATTTATTCAAAAATGTCACTGAAATCGAATCGAATCGAATGGGTATTTGTTTCTGGTGGTTTTCTTGTCTCTTTTCATTATTATCTATCCCTGCTACTGTTATAAACGCGAAAGTAAAGAAAAGAAAGTCTTCGTGCCTATTCTGTCTACAACTACTGAACCGATTGGGATGAAATTTGGTACAATGATAGCAAACTATCGCAAAAGACGTGAGAAGGTTTTCTATCGGTTTTTATCCTGGACATCCCATGAGAAGAGGATCGTATGTGTGTAATACCCAGGGATTGTCTTGCCTCTGTCTTTACTACGTGTGTGGTAGGAGTCAGTTTTTAGAAGATCGCTATTTCAGTCTGGCTTTGAAAGTTATACTAACACATTTCAATAGCGCGACTCAGAAATAGGTTATCATTATTAACGCAGGTACTAAAAACTAATAAGATCCCGTAAAGTTCCCTACAATGTTTAGAATTAGTCAGCATAGTCAACTAATTTGGCAAGTTTTCATTTAGCTGTGTGTTTAGCTGCAGTGTCTAGGGATGAAGTAAGCTTTGTCAAACACTATTACAAACTTCCACGGTAACCACTAACGGGAGTAATGGTAGGGCTGTCAAATATGTAAAAATTAACAATTGTACGCCACTTGGCAGATCAGAGTAGAACTCTATATAATGTAATACCTTCCTTATAACCTGTGAATCACAATAAATCATAAAAAAAGTTAACCGACTCTTATTTTCTATTAATCTATTGTGGGAGTCGAGCACACTTCGTCACGAATTGGGCCAGCTCGTAGTAAGTACTACATCCCCACAGAAAACCGGCGTGAAATAGTGGCATGCCACTGTGTTTCGTACGGTGAGTGAGGGAGCCGGAGGCCCATGTCCTTGTTCTCACCTAGTCCATTCCTTCTTTCCAATCGTTAATCTATTCCTTTTCCTTTACCCATTAAAAGCGGGCAACACATTCGCATAGGCTACTCCTGCTAATGTTCATAGGCAGTGGTGATCGCTTACCATTAGGCGAACCATCAGCTCAGTTGCCAGCTATGACATAAAAAAAGACTTATGAAAAGAGGTCTAAGTTCTTTTACGTGCATCTACACTTAGTTTATTAATTGGTACATATTTGTAAAAGAGGGTTTTTCAGTATTGGTTTTCTAGCTTTTCTGAAGTGCTTGATGTGCATGTATTTTAGGTATTTTTTGTGATGATTATAAAAAAAACTTTGTCCATGTTGCTAGGGTTGCTTCATCTCATGTAATCTTGATGCAGCTTTTCACTGTACAGATTTTCACGCCCTGATTTATTTATTTTTTTTCACTTAATTTATGTGTCAAAAGCACATGTCCTACTACACAGTTCTGTGACATCATTGTATTATTATTTTTTTTATTAAGTTTAGATTTTATATTTTAGTACTTTCTTTACTCGTTACTCCATAATCAAGTCGTGGCGACTTGTTGAAATAAAACAACATTCGGCATATCAATTTATGATTTTCTTGTTTAATAATGTTTAAGTGTCTGTTTTATAAGATATCCTAAATAAATAAAATCTCATCTCACAATTAGTTCGATGGTGAGTACTGATAATCGCTGGCTATAATGTATGCTACGTCCAGTTAATTTATGCCTTTATAGGCATCTCATGCATTTACTCTTACATGAAATGCGTATATGAAATAATAATGAACGTGTATATAAAATCTAGTTAATTAAAACAAGCGACAGCCCTATTCAAGGGGACTTAGTATTGTTTGTCTAGAGAAGACTTATTGGGCTTGTGAGGTTATCCGAACTATTTTCTATTGCTCGCTGTGACAATCACTAGTTCTGTGAACCTGTTATTACTATTTTAACGCAATCAGCTTTGCATCTCATGCTAGGGTTGTCAAAAGCTAGCTTATTAAATTTTAATGGATTTCTTATTTCCACGGTCAGGTTCAACCTTTCTATTATAATTTAAACCCATTTTAAGTGAACATTACGTTTGATCTATATTTTTTCATCTAAGTAAAGTAACGAGATTTAAGCGTCTATTCTGAAATTATAATATATTGGTATTATAACACTATCGGTACTACTAAAGTAGAATAGATTTTATTTTCAAAATATATATTAGGTAATAAATAATTCGCAAAAAGTTTTAATTCAATGTTATGTTCAATAAATACATTATATTGATTGATACAGTTATTAATTATATTTTATTGTGTCTTAAATTGAGCTTTTATATACTGTATCGGGAAAACACAGACTCCTGAAACACAGCGAAAGCTATATTGGGAGTCTGGGGTCCATGTTTTATGTGATATATTATTTGTTCAATAAATGATTTTTATTTTTTTATTTTTTTTTTTTGTAATTCGATTTCTGAGTTGGCTGAATCATGACTGGCCGACTGATAAGGCATCATTCCCGGTATGGCTAAAGACGAATTTTCGAATGAATTCACCAGATCGATTTTTATCAATTCTTTATGTATTTCAAATTTAATAATAATAATGTAATTTATCATATCAAAATGTTCCATAGCAACCGATTTTTTCATAACAAATAAACTCAACCCGATGCAAGCGTTTACATGACCCGCACAATTAATGGCAAATGAAATTCACAAAAGTCAAATTAATAAGGGTCCAAAGTTTACGAAGCAAGTGTTGTTTATTTCACCCATTTCTCTTAAGCCTGTCGGCTAACTGCGACACGCCATGATCGATGGCCAGCTAAATGACTGTATTTTTACCTTGTCTTAATAAGTTTGCAAACAACGGCTTATGTTTCAGGATACAAGAAAATTTTAAATGTGTTTTGAAGTAACCCGATAGCTGGGATTTCGTGCGGAACTTTCCTGGTTGAAAATAATAGATTAAATATATTATCACTGATTACTCTATGATGATTCAAACATACGTGACGAAATATTTATTGACGACGTCTAAGCAAACACAAAAAGGCAAAATGATTCAAAGGAAGACATTTACATTTTATTGTTGTATTTGGCATTCGTGTACGAAAGAAAATGCTTTGTTTCTTATCATCTTTTAAAACGATTGTATAAGATTGATAAGCTCTTAGGTTACTGGAATAGTTTGTGCTCTATAGCTACTAAATATTCTAGATGTAACTTCTAACCTCTAACAAGTATACTGATAATACAAATATTATTGTGTCCACTGAATTATTAACTAGAAACCTGTGTATTTTTGGAACATAGTGCTTCTAGTTCAAAAATAGAAACACTTTTTTTTAAATAAGCGCGAGCTAAAGTTCATATCCATTGAACACTGCATTGAAGTAAGCCTCTACTGACGTCCTATAAGAAACGCACGCGTTTAAGACTAAAATTTTAACATGTCAATGGAATTAACTAACTGCTAATAGAAGTCTATTATTTAATACTTTCCTTTTCGTAACTTTACCCATTACAAGCAGCATATGCAATGTTCATGGGTGGTGGTGATAGCTTGTCATCAGGTGAACCACCCGCTCGGTTACCCGCTATAACATAAAAGAGAACAGAGAAATACTTTCTCCGATTATAACGAATAAATAAAAAACGAATACATGTGTTATAGCTACGTGTACAAATTCTCTTTAAATATTAACTAAGGCGCCATGATTCCGGTAGTCGCGGGGATCGTGACGTTTAATAAAATTCTGAATAAGTTACCACGTATATGCGATGTTGCCCAAAGGAGTTCATCCTTTGAGCCATACTTAATATGTGGTGATATTTATTTAAGAGTGGGGAATTACAGTGGGTTTTTATGGCGGTTTTTACTTTTTGGTGTTTTAAAAATATATTTGAGCATCTGGACAGGTGAAAATTGATTGCAAATTACAATTGAATACGTCTTTAATCATAATTCGTTAGTCAAATTATGAAAAATTATGGTCAAACTTCAAAATAAAACAATCGATATTTTTCTTTCATTAGGGCTTCTATCAAAAGCACTCTTAAAGTAAAGGATTTGAAATGCGATGAATTTATTATATTATTTCATTATTACAGCCAAATACGCCCACCATCTGGAAAATAACCCGTAAAAAGTCCTGCCTTAAAATATAGTCAAACTCATCAAATACCCTTCCTACAAATCATCAAACATAATCAACGTAAAACAGTTATCAAACTATTGGAGCACGACTGTAAACATTAGTACAAGCTCCCCCGATGTCACTCAGACACACTCTAGTGAGGTATTTAGCCTCTCATCCCTCTAATTACAGGAATGCCGTTGGAGTATAATGATTCTTTAATCGTGCTATACCATCTTTTAAAGGGCTTTTACTATCTATATACGTAGTGTAACTGTAGTGTTAGTATGGTAAATAGCCTATTTTCTGTAAATACTTGTATCATGTTAGTGAGTTATAGTTATATCCTTTGTAAATTAAGTTACATATCAATAAGTTGAAGTTAAGAGAATCGTAACTTAAAAGGAAATTCGCTTATTCATATATTATGCACATTTCAATATATTTGTAACCATATTAATTTAAAACATTGTTAATATAAATTACAGTTACACCTGAATATTAACTTTATCTTTCAAATTGTTCAACTCACATACTGTACTAATATTAAACTCACATTATTGATTACGACAAAAATTTTAATGACTTATTCCAATTATTCCAAACTTAATTACGATTTAAAAAATTGTAAGAAACACGAACCACGCTTTTCAGTTGTTCATCACAATTACTCTAATATTATAAATGTGAAAGTTTGTTCGTTTGGATGTTTGTCCGTCACGCTGAAACTACTGAACGGATTATGATGAAATATGGTATACAAGCAGGGCATGAGCTGACTTGGGAGACAGAATACTTTTTATTCCGATTAAATGCTCCCTAGGGATAAAACAGGAATCTTGATGTCCGGGCGGTGCCAGGACGACCGTCCTGTCTCCCCGTATATTATTACTTTAAAATATTTTGTAGAGTAAGCAAGAAAACAAAGACAATAAGAAAGCAAAGCTCATTAGAAGTTCCTAGCCACGTACAATGAAAGCGAATCGCTCTTAGGGGAAATATGACACAGAGTTAACAACTTAACTTCTGAACCTTGTATGTTAGAATCATATAAATTATATACAAGAAAGTGTACTAAAACAAAGAAAAAAGATCGTCATTATGATGACCGGTTGTTGCAATATTAAGTTCATTAAAAATTAAATAATTGTTTTATTACAGTAATTAATATAACATATCAAATTGTACATGACCAACTCTAATGATAATTATTAACATTTCAATTATTATATAATTTTTTAAACACTGTCTTGTAAATGACGAAAAATTTCGAACTCTTATTTTCTAAGCGGTACCATATAAAATTTTCATCACGAGAAATGGGAACTAATTTAGCAAGATAATCTAAAAACATAATTCTGTCTGATACTATCTTCTAATTCGAGTTATAAAAACAACGTGTGTTTTAAAAGTCTCGAAGCACAAAACAAAGGTTCGCTATAATTTCATTCGGACGTGTTAAATCCGGTAATATGGAGTCACTTTCGAGTCTTAGACGTGAGCTTCCCTTGAAATAACGTAAGCTGACGTATTTTTGTGTGGTACAAGCTAGGAGAATGCGTTGTGTATGTTCAATTTTTTTTTATTTATTAACAACACCAACACTACACATCGGACTTAAAGTAATTAAATCTAAATGTCTAAATGATTGTTGTATACATTAATTTTCATTTTACTGTTTACAGTTTGTTTATATAAAATTATAATTGTTTTGCGAAAGACTGAAAATGAATCGCTATTTAAATCAATGAGACCAGCCAGACTTACAAATGTTATTAAAACTATTACTAAAAAATTAAAGAAATCTAAACATTTTAACATGCTTTTATTAACTACATCAATGTTTGTAAGTAAACGACTTTAGACTTGATGGCGACTTTAAACGAACGAACATTAGTTTATCTTATTATTCTGCTTAGGATCAACAGGATTAATTAATTTTCTTACAAACATTGTGTATAAAAGCAAGTGAAACAATTTGTGTATTAAGGCTGATAAATAAATAATAATTCTGTGTTTATTATTACAGAAACAATAATAAAACAAATATGTGTATATAAAACTTAATTCAGACTCTGTTGAGTCGACACCGGCAGACTGGTCTGCTTGCCCTAGTTTGGCAAGAAAACTAAAATTAACGATTCTTAAATAACACTGCCTTATTCTTTCATTCTCCAGCTTTTTACTTCAAATATCAAAATAAACAATGATTACAGAAGTTTCTTAAATTATAGATAAATGTATTTTTACTATACCGATATGTCGTAAAATGTATTATTAGATTAATTATATTAACTTTCATTTATGTTTATGTAACTTCGATATACCACAGGCTTATATCGAATTAGTACAAATTTTGTCCTTTTTTAAATACTATACTACTAATTTCTTCCTACGTTCTCGCTAATAAAATAGACCATTCAGCTTAAACAAGGGACATCAGTCATAGGTTTTGGTAAATCCCTTATCTGTCAAAATCCGCGCGAAACGCCAACTGCGCTCTATTATATGGTGACCATATATCACGTTTATATAAGAAATTCTTTTTAAAATCATCGTATTAGTTCGAGGCTAGGGTTTTTCTGTTATACAGCCAAGAGACTTCAAATTTATAATCAAATCAAATTTGTTTATTTAATCAAACACTAAACCTAACCTTATAGCGAAGTACATCACAACAAAACAATTAAAGGTTCAAGACCGATATCTTTGCTAGTCATGGTGGTATGGCTTTTTATTTTTTTGTATTTATTTTTTATATTCGAGCGGATTGATTGTTGATAGTTGACAAAGGATCACCAGCGTTCGTCACCATTTGTAGAAGTAGGGTCTCTGCAAATGTATTGTCTTCTTTTAAGGTAGGAATAATGACGAAAGGGCATTGAAAATTAACTGGGAAGTGTGATAAAAAGGTAATGGCATTCATCCCTCGAAACACTGTAGCATTGTGTTCTCTTATTTTTGATCATGGTAAATGATCTGCCTGCAGTGGTATCAAGTGCAAGGAGTCTTCTTTACGCTGATGATTTCAAATTGTACCTTGAAATTAGTTCTGAGGTGGACTGTTTATGCCTACAGCGTGATATAGATGCCATTTATGAGTGGAGTATTAGTAACAAACTGGAATTTAATATAGCGAAATGCGTTGTCATGACCTTCGGTCGAATGAGACACCCGATAAATTTTGATTACAAGATTTAAAATGCGTCCATTACTAGAAATACTGTGGTCAAGGACCTAGGTGTCACGTTTGATCGTGGGCTCACATTTCATGATCATGTTGCAGTGTTGACTAAGGAATCCTTTA
>NC_052126.1:846509-923840 GCF_012273895.1 Zerene cesonia | reverse complement strand
AATGTAAAAATTGATAATTAATGTTATTGGTGTAAAACCGTTTTAATTATTATAAATAAATAAATAAATAAATAAATTGTGCTCCATGAGATGTTGCTATACGACGCCGATCTTCTGTGGTGATTAACCTTTGACAATGTGAGGTGGCTCACTTCGGGATGTAACGCCAAGCATCTACATGGAGCAATTTAAAAACATAGCTTATTTAACATTTTATAGGTGTGGTGTTTGTAAGGAAATATCGACATTATACGTCTTTATAGATTTCTCTGAGACAGTGAATAGGATTGTGACAGTTCTTGCTCGTTGACTTCTTTATATAATCTGAGCTCTGACTTAATTTCTGTCTATCATCGATATAACATAAAACTAGGCACTCAATTAGCATCTAGTTTGAAAGGTGTTTCATGTAAACAATTTCAAATATTATATCCATATGAAATTTTAAATTAACTCGAATATAAATCGGATTATATCAATATTCATATTTCAACTGGTTCCTAAATATGTCAATTGTTTGCTATATTTGCCACCCATTCAATAAAAAACCCTATTACTTACCTATAAAATTATCATTTAATAGAACAAAAAGCTTCGCCGCTTGACTTCCGAGCCACTGAGTTCGCGTCAGAAGCTTGCTAACTCAACTAAAACTATCGCAACTCGATTGTCATCTATAATTATGTAAATTTTGTAGCTACTTAAGCATGTACAAGGTAATTGGAAACACAAGTTTGCACCTAAAAGTTAGCTGGGACACAGTCTCTCGACTGTAGCTTCGCCCTGTAGAACTATTGAGTTCATGTAACGTGTGCTCCACACGCTACTACCAGCCTGTAATTGGTTTAATTGTTTATTATGTCAATCGATATATAAATAGACGAAATAGGCATGTGCCTAATTTGAGTTTTTGTTTGAATGTTTATTTGGGGAAACAAACTCGACGGTGAAAATATAAACTTTTTAACGGATTTTAAACGCAATTTATTCATTATATACGGGGAGACTGTCTCCCCGTGACCACGCTCGCTGTAAAGTGTTCGAAACGTCGAGTTAATAATATATCGAATAAATCGCGTTTAAAATCCGTTAAAAAGTTTTTAATTTCTAAATGTATAATACTCGCGTAAAATCAAACACAAGATAATACTCGATGGTTGAAAGTTTTTTGATCGTTCACAAAAATGGAAAAATGTCGGACAAAAATGAATGCGTCATATTATAATCTAGTCTAGTCAATGTCATAAATGAATCTAGTCTAAAATCTTTAGTTCATATAAACATTATATTTTTCTTTCTGTGCAAATAATTTGATATGAATTGATTGTTTCAGACATTGCGAACGATTGTTCGGGAACCGTTTTTCTATCTAGACATTAATTTTATTACGTGTTTTCGTAAGATTCTCAAATAGTAACTTGGAGTTTGAATTGTGACCGGCTTATGATAATAGGTAACCTTCATAATAAGGACTTGGACATGACTTTATGAATTATTTTATTCCTTATGGATTGTGAGACAATCTTTAAGTTTATAATAGAAAGGTTTTATCACTTGTTCCAAAGTTACAATTAAATCTATTTATACAATACTATAGCATTTAGGAGCGTTTTCATAATAAGTATCTTGTAATTTGTGGATATGTTATATGTATGATGTGTGTGTATATATATATATATGGTAGTGAAGATGGTTCTGTAGATTTATATTCTGTATGTGTGCGTAATTGTATTTATGATAATATAAGTATTTTTATAAAACTAAATACAAAAAGTTACACAATTTCTTACTCATTTAGAAAATGCAACTGATAGAACATAGTTCAAATAGATCTATAGAGGTTTCTTGATTCTTACCTAGAAACTACTTTGTGAATGCATAATATTGTAAAGAGACATGACTTGAAATAAATTAAAGATTAGTTGTTTATAACATTAAAGAGGACTCATATGAGGTATTATTAAAAAAATCTTTTATTCTACATATAAATTAAAATAAAACTCAAACCATTTGCTCCACACAATACGTTACATAAAGTTGGTTTAGTCTTGTGCAATCCGACAAAAGTATTCTACCATAAAAACCAGAGTTTAGTGGATACTCAAGCAGTGGAGAGGTTTGCTCTGTTAAACCAACATCGCTTCTTGTTTTACGTTTTATTTGGTATGTCTTGACATCAATATTTATGTTGATTTGAGAAAACGATAGATATGTATGTACATTTTATATACACGTTTATCTAATTAAATCTTTTATACTATCACTGTATAATATCATACCTACTTTTTGAATTTTAATTGGAATGTTTTGTACAAGTTTTCTTGTTTGATTCCGTCAATGTGTTTAATTAATAACGATTAATCGTATTTCTTTTATGTTGTTAGTTTAGGAAAGACATTTCGTAAAAATTTTAACATATAAAAATGGAAAAAAATGTGTGCTTAATAATCTGAAAAATGAATTTAAAAAAATTATCCTCAAATATTAAAAAATATGGTTATTAATGCTACCCCCCGTGTTACAGTCATTTGCAGGTATTAGGGCGCCGGATTTTCACATTATTACCAGCTATTACGAGAATTCTCCATTCCCCATTCAGGGCAACGACCCTACATTGAATCACAAACGGTACTTAATTTTTCTTTTTTTCCTCCGTTTTCTGTCGAACAATACAATAAGAAAATGATGGATGCAGTACAAAACAATAATAGTGGAAAGAGTAATAGGCATCTAAAAGCTTTTTAGCGCATTTCTTATGCGTGAATTACAATTAGTATAGAATGCACAAAATAAAAAAACATATTTATCACCGGTTTGTTGAGGAAGAAAGGTGGAATTCCTCCATCGAAATAGGGGGATCCTCGACCAGTCTATACGATTGGCTGGCCTGTAAGCCTCGACTGAATGATGTTGGAAAGTTGTATATTTATATATATATATGTATATTTATATATTCCTCTTTAGTGAGAAAATTTCGCTTACGCGATTTAGAAAGGTGTCGCTATAGGTTCATGATAAAATGACAATAGGTAACGTTTAATTTAAAATTTGAAAATTCTGACTTCGCTGTCACTGTCAGCGAATACAAATGGTCATAGAAAACTAAAGTTTTAGGATCTAGTTGAAAAGCCAGCGCCGGGTTCATGCCTAGCACAAGCTAAACTAGATTCTGTTTGGCCGTAATGTGGGATACGCTGTTGTATTACTTTATCTTATAATAGCTCTTTTTGTTTAAATTTTCTATGTATTTTTTTTATACTTCGTGTCACACTGTTTCGTTAAATAGTCCTTTTTTCTTTCCTTCTATCGTCTTCATAACCTTTCACGTATGAATAGATAAGATTTCAAATGTATGTGATTTGATAAAAATTGTAACAAACCTCGAAAGAAAGAACTGAAAAAAACTATCTATTGTCTTTAAGCTTTCAGTCAAAGGTTTGTCTTAATCCTTTTAGATTTAACATTTATTTACTTTCTTAATCGACGCTTATAATATTCTAGTTGCCAAAACTAATCCACTGCCTTGTAATGTCTTTCCTCGAATGTTCCCACAAACTGTTAAAACTACAACAATTTATTTAATTTTCTAGTATTGTTGGAGATTAATGGTGTTGTTAGATCTCGATTAGGCGCTCTGAGTTAAATTCCTGCGAGTTAAATACTAAATACTAAATTTGCAAGGATAGATTTGATGTACTTCGGGGAAATATGTATGTAACATTTGACAACTGGCTATTTAATACTATGTTATACGCATAAGGAAATAATTCAGTTTTATTATATATATTAAAATCCACTAACATTAAAGTCATAATTCATTATAAGTATACTCTATATACGTCTTCTTTGTAAAAATAAATGAGACCACAAGTCTGGCACCAATTTTAAAATAGAAAAGGAATCATATAAACCGGTTGACCCCGAAAAAGTTATCAGACAACAAACACAAAAAATGCAATCGAATTGATGTACTCTCCAGTCTAAGTCGATTGAATGTAAAAGAATAGCGAAATATGTCTTTCACGCTGTCTATGTTACATCCCGTACTAATTAGGGAAAGCGTGTGACATAATGAGTCATGTAATACTGTATAGTGTTACGTTTATTAATGCCTTCACTTATTACATACGCTCCATCGCTTCGTGTAATTATAAGAGATGAGTATTTCCCACAATGGGAAAAGAACAAATTGCTTTGAAATAGTTTTAATAATATTTAGTTTTATACGCAATTTTCATGAGTTACTAAGTTTTTACCTCCAATATCCTACTAATATTATAAATGCGAAAGTTTATAAGGATGTGTGTGCGTTTGTTGCTCTTTCACGCAAAAACTACTGAACCGATTGCAATGAAATTTGGTACGTAGACAGCTGGACAACTGGAATAACATATAGGATACTTTTTATCCCGATATTCCTACGGGATACGGACTTACGCGGGTGAAACCGCGGGGCGCAGCTAGTTTATATATATGTTGAGTAGTAGTGGCCCAGTGGTAATGATCTCGGACTTCAAAATCGATAAGTCGGGGTTCGAGACCGGGCGTGCGCGCAGGAAATAAATAGATTTTTCAAATCTATACATGCGGATAACATCACCACTGCAAAACATCGTGAGGAAACCGGCATGTCCGAGACTTAAAAGTTCGATGACATGTGACATCTGCCAACCCGCACTTGGCCAGCGTGGTGGATATCCTGAACCATCATAGGAGCCCTGTATCCCAGCAGTAGGAATATATATGGGCTGATCATGATTCATATATGTCATTTCCTCTTTCTAAATACCATATTAATTGTTAAACTATATAATTCGTGATAATTAAGTGGTCAGTACACCATTTCTGATATCCATGATACAGGCAACTGCCTAGTATTGATAAACTGCATCTTGAAATCTGTTTTTCTGATCTCATATTTACAATGTAATTTGAAATTAGTACGGATTACCAAATATTTGAAAAGCACCATTGTTTTTGTAAAAGTTGTAAATAACAGAATTCATTTTCTTAGAAAAATCTGAGTAGGCTTAATCTACAGTATAAAATTCTAAGGCTTAATCACAGAACAACAAGATAAATTTCTATCAAATCGAAATTTGAGCAGCAACCATCTTCACGTTCACATAATTATTTAAATAGTAAACGCCTAATCGCATAATCAGTACCATAATTGAGATTAAAATCACTGAGGTTATTGCTCGAATACCGACTAATATTGTAAATGCGAAAATAACTCATTTATAAAGATAGACCTTTCTGTGTCGTCATCACGCCTAAACCACTGGAACAATTTTAGAGAAATTTGCTACATACGTAGTAAACCTAAGAAAGGATGTCATCATCATTATCATCATAAGACCATATATGTTCCCATTGCGGGGACACAGGTCTCCTATGAGGGTTTAGGCCATAATCCACGACGCTGGCCAAGTGCGGGTTGGCAGATGTCGCATGTCGTCGAACTTTTGATTCTTGGACATGTCGGTTTTAAGCAGTGGTGATGTTATCCACATGTGCAGATAAATTGAAAAATCAATTTATTTCCTGCACGCTCGCCCCGGTCTCGAACCTCGACTTATCGATTTTGAAGTCCGAGGTTCTCACCACTGAGCCACCACGGCTACAAAGAAAGGGTATAGGATAGGTTTGATCCTGATCCAACGTAAAGGATACAACCGCTGGCTGGAAAGCTGGTAGAATATGTTTCTATCAGATTTCCCGCCATAAATATACGCGGAGTTATTAGCGTCAGATTTTCTCAAAAGAGGCAGTTCCAGTGGAGTTACACCACAAATCTTTCAGGTAATCGCCGGTCACAACTCATGGATCCCTTATAAATTATTCACTGAACATTTATTTGACTTTCAGATCTCATTCTTTTGTAGGCGTTTTATTTGGTAATTGTGTGTGTACCTACTAGTAATTTAGTAGTCTAGTAGTTATTTATAAAGAAAACATTTAAATTTAAAAATTATATTAATATTACCTTATTGCTCTTTGTAAGAAATGATTACTTAATATATTAACCATCTTTCCTAAAAATCTAGCCAAATTATTTTCTAATTACCTCGTTACATTTACTATTTTATTTAATTACTAGCGGTCCGCCCCGGCTTCGCCCGTGGTACATAGCCTATAGCCTTCCTCAATAAATGGGCTATCTAACACTGAAAGAATTTTTCAAATCGGACTATTAGTTCCTGAGATTAGTGCGCAAACAAACAAACAAACCTTTGGTTATTTTGACTCGAACATCACCCGCCACGTACAAGCAGTATACGACAGTTAAGTTTTTTGTTCAAAACAATTATTATTATAGAATTATTTTAATTAATACTTATAGCCAAATTAATTCTTTAAAATCAAATCAAACATTATCAATCTTAACACTAATATTATAAATGTGAATGTTTGTTTGGATGTTTGTCCGTTGGTTGACAGGATACTTTAAATCCCGTTTAAATTCTCCCTTGGGATAAAACACCTTGATATCCGGGCGAAGCCAGGACGGACGTCTAGTATGTAATAGTTATCATCATATCACGTACTGATTTTGCATAATATCTATAAATAAAATCTATTACAAGAAAAAAATGAATAACTAGCGATAGTTCGGTGGTTCGTCTCACGGCTCCACAAACACAAATATTGTCATAACTCCGGGTTCTGTTTAATTTGACACGGCGACTCGCTGTCTCTTAGTCACAGATTATTGTTATAGACACCCCATTTTATGTGTTTTTTTTATATTGTACAAGTATAAGATGTAGTGTTCGTTGTTTGGGGAAAAGTGGTTGATTTTTTTTCACTTAAGCAAATTTATTATTATTTTTTATGATATATAGTTTTTTTGTAAAAATTATATCAGTTAAGGAAATAAGGCTAAATAGAATAACTCAGATAATGTACCTAAATATAATTTATTATACAATGTATCGATAATTTTTATTTGATAATTCAACGTCGAAACAGGTAACTCTTTAGAGCATAATGCTGAAAAGAAAACAAAAACCTTAGGATAGAAAATTGTAACTATTTTAATCGTTATTTCTGCACCACGTTACGCCTGATTAGTCCAGTAATAGCGTAATAAACTGCAGCGTTTTAGTTTCTAACATTAAACAACACATTTTTGTGCACAATCACATCGTAAATATCTTTAATAAAAGCCACAATAAGCACTCACTGAGGTAACATAAAACGGGTCAGCAAACAAAGTGACGTAATGGGTCTCTTGTTTAATCTTTGGCAGTTTGCGGGCAAAGATAAGCTACCCAAATAGAGAGGTAATCTTGGCGCTAGTTTTATGAGTTTATTATAGCAAGGGTAAACGACCCATTCTATTTGGCCGCGTTGGATTTGTGGGGTTTTATTTAAGAGTGCGCTTAATTCGTTGTTAAACCGGCTCTGTCAAAGGATTTTTTGTGTTATTCCTAAGTATTGGACGAGAAGGCTTTTATGTAAGCGCTATTAAATGATAAGTTCGGTTTATGAACCGATTATAGGATTAAAAAGCTCGACACTAGTGTTAATATCTTAAGAAAATATTCCGGTTTTTCCAAACCTACACACCAAAGGAATGGAGAATGTTCCATCGACCTTACAATACCGATCATATTACAAGAATCGAGATATACCATCCAATATTTTCGCAAAAACATCCAGCTTATTCTCATTGATGTCATTCCATTGTTTTTTTCCGATACAATGTTTGTTATTTTATGTAAATCGTACCGGTCCTGTTTACTTGGGATTTCGGCTATTTGCTCCGCTGTTTGATAGCTCATGTTTTGCGGATTGTATTGCAGATGTTTGGGCTTATTTAACGTTAATGTGGGTGCGGATATCCTTAAATGAGGCAAATTTTATTTGCATACGTTATTTTCTGCTTATTAAAGAAAGAAAGAAAGATAATACGTTTATTATGACACATACAGGTAAATATAATAAGGTAATTATTATACTGTGCCTTAATTAGGCCCGCCACTCAGCGTACTAACACTGATTTTCAGTGGATGCCTTATGCCTTAATTTATTATTTATTAATAGGTGAAGTGAACTTTGTACCCCTTTATACGAAAATTGCGGGGTTGGAATACGAAATTACACATATAAGTTTGATTGTACACACAAAAGCGTAAGTCTTTAATAATGTACAAAAATACATTGATATTAACAAAATAATTATCACACATTTGTCATACGCCTGCTGACGCATATTATATCCTCTATTTATTTTATTTTATACTCTGTATTTACCGCCAATATTTGTTTTTTTTTTTAAATTTCGAAGAATTACAGTAAAGATTTCGAATAGTCATTGTTGATTACATCAAATGCTCTGTGTATTTTAATGATGTCCTTCTAAAAGTTTACTTGTAATATAAAATAAGCTATCTAGCTTATTTAACCAAACCTAATAAGCTACATACAAAAAAAAACATGAATTAAGTTTTCGCTCGAAATATTATCCAAAACATTAAATATTATTCTAAGGGTTACCCTTCATTTCAGATATAACTTAGTGGCATTGTTATATGATAATATATACCTATACGGCAATGAAAAATCGGTTGTTATAAATTGTATCATCATCATCATCATCATAGCAGCTGTTAATCAAAATATGTAATCCACCACGCAATCCCCTTGCATCTAACCTTGGTTCCAAAACATTCCCGTGTCTTTACAATGCTCATGCGCCGTTGATCAATCTCCTTTGTAAAATTAAATTTATAAATAATTGATATAAGAACTCTTTTCTCTTCTTCCAGAACATTTATAATAGTGGTTTTAGTAAATATGATACACTGTCCGTATCCCGTAGGAATATCGGGATAAAAAGTTGCCCATATGTTATTCCACTTGTCCAGCTGTCTACGTACCAAATTTCATTGCAATCGGTACAATAGTTTTTGCGTGAAAGAGCAATCCAAAACACACACATCCTTACAAATTTTCACATTTATAATATTAGTAGGATAATAGGGAATGATAATCTTACTCTTTAATAATGCTTGGGAAAAATATATAAATAGTTAGTGTTACGCGTTTGATAAGTGAACAAACACACAAACATTCTTTCTATCGATAGCAAACATTTGACGTTCCACAGCTTTGCTCATTTACAAATATCGAGGTCTCGTTAAATCAGTTGTTGCAGACGAGCGTTTTTGACGCGTTTAAACGCGTGTGAATAATTTATAAATAAGATTTCACAAAAAATCGGATACACATGTAAAAAAATATAGGTATTAGTTTCATAATTTATAAGTTTAGATTACAACATTTTAGCATCTTTCGTAAGACTACGAATAAATATTAAGAATCGATGTGATATCGCCCATATCCTTTTTTTTACCCTTCCGAGTCCTTTCCTTTATTCCTATCGCCAATCCCTTCATAATCCCTTCCCAAAAAGTCGACAAGCCATTTGTAGAGGCGTAAGGTCTGCAATGGACTGTATGCCTCTCCAAATGTTCATGGGCGGTGGTAGCGCTTACCATCAGGCGTCCCACCAGCTATATTGCCGACTATAACATAAAAAAAAATTAGACACTTCGAATAGAAATAAACGTAGAGTTTCAAACGCACGTATGCAAATGAAAAGTACGTTAGCCCATCGTTCGGAGTGTAATGTGAATTCCAGCTTATTTTATCACTTCCTTGTAAGTTTAACGTTGTGAAATATGCTTATGAAGGTTTGTATTGCACGGGACTTTTTGATTTGAATAAATAAACTTTTTTTATATAAAAAAAAAGTGAAGTCCCGTGTCCCCTACTGGGGTATGGGGCAGATGATGTACATCCGTTTCACTGATCGATTTTCTTTTGGGACAAGTAGGTGATCAGCCTTCTGTGTCCTGCCAGACCGAGACATTTTTTTTTTTGCGTCCCCACCGGGAATTGAACCCAGGACCCCTCGGTTCTACGCTTACGCGTTAACCACTGTACCAAGGAGGCGGTCAAAAAAATTTTTTAATATATGGTATATATATAAAAATTACAACAATCGCGTTTTCATTTTATTGGTTTTGCCTTTAAGCAATTATTGTCTAATTTAATGAAAATAAATACAATAGACTTGGGATATTCCTGTTAACAGAATATAATACTAATAATACTCATAAAAATCCACACTTTTCACTCAAACTTATTATATTATTCGATACTATAACTACCACTACTCACACCTGCTAGCTTAGTATCTACGGATTGTCTTGGTAAATAGCTTCCTTGTTAAATATAACAAATTATTAAGTTACATATCTATGTATTCATTCTTTATTACCCAATTGATTAAAAAGAAAATAGTATTCCTCTTACTAACTATATTTTCATAGTGAGTTCAGTTACCTCCATTTCACACTGCAATACTAAAACCGTTTCCATACTCTCATCAACCCTCAACAACAGTGTAGACATACACCTTAAAGTACTTAAATCTAAACATTAATAATAAGCCTTGATCTGTACACCAACAAAAGGTACGGATAAACTTAAATTGTCTCATTACTGTTTACTATTTAAATAGAAACACAAAAAAAGATGAAAATAATGATTGAAGTTTTATTTCGCAAGTAAAACTAGCCCTCAATTTTGAAAACGTCCATCTTAAATTCCATAACGTTCTTCATTTAGGTTGGCAATATAACTGCAACGAATGGTTGGGTATTACCCATCTTTCCATTATAAAATAAACAACCATATTTAAACTTTATTGTTTATTCTTTAAATGCTTATATCTATCAAAATGTTGTTTTATTTTTCCTTAAGTCAAATTAAAAAGACTTAAAAGAAAAATTTAGATTAAACATAGCATTAAATAATGATGATTTATTTGTGTATAATTTATTATATTTCGATAATACGAAAATAGCTATGATAATCCTAAGAAGTACGCTAGAAGCTCTTTCAAAAATTATCTTTCGATACAAATTTTCTACCAGCTAGATAGGAATATGTACCAAAAAATTATAGAGATCGTCGCAGACCGTAAACAAGTCCCAAATAAATAAAGGTCAGGAATAAATAACAGATTAACTATTCGGCTCTTGGAGCGAGTTCAACGAGTAAGCAATTTCTGTAGAAATAGGATTCCATCCGCTGTTTAGCCTACTTGGAGTTTTTTCAAGTGGATTTTGGAGACATTTTGGTTGAATAGTTTCGATGATAGCTATTTAATATACATTTTCAACCGATTTCAAAAGAAGATTATCAATATATCGACTGTATTTTTGTGTTTGTACCCTCAAACCTTCTTACCGGTTTAACCGATTTTCGTGATTCTTTTTTTATTCCAAATTAAAAACGTACCAGACGTCTCATTCAAATTTAGTCTAGCTCTAGAAGGTGGTTCAGTTTTTTATAAAAAATAACTATTGGAAAAGAGAGGCATTTTATCTCCTGTTCTTATAGAAACTCCTTAGCAGGTAATTTAAAACCATTTACACCATTGGAATAATATTATCGAACTTAAAATATAGTTCGATAAGTACATAAAAACCATTTAGAAATTAAAAACTTTTTAACGCATTTTAAACGCGATTTATTTATAATATTTATTAACCCGACGTTTCGAACACTACAGCGAGCGTGGTCACGGGGAGATACTATATAATATATATATATATATATAAAGTTAAAGAATAAAGTTATAAGTATAAATTTCTAAATGTAAAATACTTGCCTGAAATAAAACACAAGAAATTACATAAGAAAACAGTTTTTTGTTCTATTATCAGCACAAATACATCTCAAAGAAGGATGTTAAGGTGGGATTCGTAAGAACAAATTGAATAATGTTATAAAATAACAGAGGATTTCCTCTCGCAGTAAAGTGACTTGCAACTCTCTTAAAATATAAAAATGAGTTTACAAAATTACTCTCAGCCCATAACGTAATTTCGTTTAGAGCGTTGCGTGTGTTCGTGTTATAATGAAAATATTTGCAGTGAGCGCCGCATGCTAGTATAATACGGTAAGCTTAGGTGCTGTTTATTTTTGCCGGGTTATATAAGAGGAGTTCATAGCTAATTTAACGCTGTTGTGTTTTAGTATTTTAATAAATCGAATGTCATATTGAATATAGCAATTAAATAATTATTTTTAAGCAAAAATGTCAGTTAAAATGAGATATTATACAAGTGTCAAGTATTAAAACTTCACATCTTCTCTACATATATAAAATTCTCGTGTTACAATGTTAGTTGCCGTACTGCTCCGAATTGTCTGGATCGATTTTCATGAAATTTTCTGTGCATATCGGTCTGAGGTAGGTCTAAGAATCGGCCAACATCTCTTTTTCATACAGCAAAATTAATGATAAGAGTAAGGCAGAGTAAAGTTTGCCCGGTCAGCTAGTAATAATATATATTTGACGATACATTGAGATTTAAATTTTTAAGTTATTACATAACGCACGCGTGACATATTTCCAATATTTAGATTTTATTGTCCATAAACAGAATTTTGAATTAGATCCGGTAAATTAATACTTAATTGCTATGAAAGTACTTTTATGGACACATGTAATTAAATTTTAAAGTAAATAAATTAATGGACTTAAAAGAAGAATATCCTGAACGTAATTATATTCCTGCCTTCCTTTGTACTTCTTAATTTCGGAATACACTTTTCCTGTATTGTCCTAATCACAATGTAAAATGAATTAAATATTTCTTACGGGAGTGATTTGATTTGAATAATTCGCTTTAAAAAGAAAAACAAAGGTGCGATCAAATTAAATAAATTCAATATTGCTTAGGAGACGTGATTTACACTTTATTAACAACAAATTAGACAAAATGGCCGCTATACAAGCAGAGGATACCTTAGATGTGTAAACAGTAGAATTAGCTTAGCAATGATTTATTGATGTAATTACCTCAAATTAACAACTACCGGTGTATAGCTTCCTGTAGCAGGATGTTGAGTCTGTAACAATTATTCACTTGATTCGTGTGATAATTATATTTTTGGGTTATTGTGTGAAACTTTAAAGCTCTGAGATATTCGCTTTTATAGACATTTTTTATATAACCGATAGGCAGACGTTTGACCACAATCCCACTTGATGGGAAGCGGAGATGTGGTCTACGCTACACGTCTATCTAGAAAGTGCCTATTCACCCTGGCTTTGAAGAGCTCCAGGTTTATTGCCTAGGAAAAATAGTGGCGGGAAGGGAATTCCATTCCTTAGCTGTATTGATGATGAAGGCAGACTCGAGATAATACATCGCGATTGCTTATTGACGGGGGTGATCACCTAACCTAATCACCTTGATTTTGATGTATGTGTGTGTGTGTGTGTGTGTGTGTGTGTGTGTGTTATGAAAGATCAGATAACACAGCAATAGTCGCGAGTAGCTACTAGTACGAAAACTATATAATTATACCACGGAATGCAATAACGGTACAGTTGTGCAAACATCGCATGCTTGCTGTATGTATATGGCATACTTGGTTGCTTCGGTATTTATGGGTCATCGGTTCGATTTCCATAAATTTATGACGCTTTAAAGACAACAGCATAAGCTTTACGATGTGTTTTCAGTGAAATTGTTCGTGCTTGTTGAACTATTTTATGTAAAGACCGAAAAATATATGAAAGCGCCTAGAATTTTAAGAGTTTTAACGGATTTTTAACATCATGCAATATTTTGTTTTTTTTTTTTTTATTTCTTATCTGAATGTAAAATTGCCTTTAGTATTAAACGTCAATTTTTTCTATTTATTATGTAACATCTTATTGGACAATTGAAGTACTTGATTTTTTTTAAAGTACTAAATGGAACTAAAGAGAAAAGTTATACATAAATAACTGGCCCGATCAGTTTTTATGTTTTAGTCGAGTCTCTGTGCTGGTGATTCGGCTGATGGTAAGCGATCACTACTGTCCATTTTTTATTTCATAGCGGGCAACTCAGCTGATGGTTCGCCTGATGATAAGCGATCACCACCGCCCATGAACATTCGCAGAGGTAATGCCTCTGAGAATGATCTGCACGCTTTTAAGGGGTAAAGGAAAAGGAAAGGATTGACGGCTGGGACGGGTGAGGAAAAGGAATTGGGCTTCCGGCTCCCCCACTCACCGTACGACAATGGCACTCACAGTGGCATTCCACTATTTCAGGCCGATTTTCTGTGGGCGTGTGGTACTTCCCCGGTGCGAGCTAGCCCAATTCATGCCAAAGCGTACTCCACACCCACAATAAAACATTCCCATGATCATTCCCAGAGGTAATACTTCTGCGAATACGATACCCGCTTGAAACTTATTAAGTACATTTCGTGGATGCTTCATAATAATTTTCATTGTTACAGGTAAATAAAGTTAGTGGCTACTGGTTATGTATCGGCGGCAGCCCAGTCCACCAACCAAGCCAAGCGCCGAATCAGAGCGGCCAGGTGGTATTACCGCTTCACCCTCTTGCTACTTATTCACCATCAGTTGACGCGCTTGCCTTATTGCCTCATATAACATAAATAATATTAAAGCAATTTACTTGATAAACATATAAAGAAAAAATAATATAACTGAACTTCTTTTATGGGCTTAAGAGCTCTTTCGATTAAAACAATATCATAAACCAGGTCTCAGAAAAATGATCTCACATTTCACCAGCGTTGACATAATTTAACAAAGCTTTAACACAAGTAAATATATCAAAGAGAATCCCATTCGTGCCAAAAGCCGTTTCAAAACTACAACGTCTAGAAATGCAGCTACATTTAGATTTAGTGCTATCAGGATAGCCTAGCTGACCTGGATGCCTAACTATATTAAGAAAATTGTAGTGAAATTTATGAATGCCTTCGCGGTGGAAATCGCAAAGAATCTTGTGTAATGTAAAGTTTGGAACGGATTTTTACGTTTTAAATCCACGCTGAAAGGAATGTCTTTCATTTCGCGTTATTATATGAAACCGGGATATCAGGGCAAGCATATAATTTAGTTGTTATTTAGAAGTACTGCATTAGTAATTATATAAGATACTCGAATGAGAATGCGAGATAAAGCGTCACGTTTCGTTACTACGTTACTTCTAGATAGATAGATAGATAGATAAAAAGTTTATTAAAAGAACACATTAAATACATGACAATTACAAATTAAGACGATTACACAAAGAAAGTTTACATAGAGAGGAAAAAAAAAAGGACGGAGACAAATGTGCACTGTGTTCTTAAAAGGGGTCTTGGCTCAGCATAAATGTCAGAGTCAATGATTTTCTCAAAATTCTCACTTAACCGCCTTCAAATTGTCAGAATAAGACCATATTTTAATGGAACCACATGACAGGCACAAGTTTTCAAATAACAAAATTATAAAAATCTATTCTCAGAGTAAAAAGTTATGATGTAACAAACACAAACAAAATATAGTCGTAGTTGCTAACCTCCTACTTTTTTTGAGGTCGGTTTAAAAGACGTCATGTCATTAGAAAGATAAAAAGATTTAAGAATTGTATATAATATTTGCAATGATATTGAATGCAAGTAAATTACTATAATATTTAACGAGTAGTCCGCACCGACATTGCCCGTAGTACATATGAACGGTAAAATAATTTTTGAAATCGTTCCGGTAGTTCCTGAGATTAGCACGTTCAAACGAATGCTCTACAGCTTCATATCGACATGTTATAAATGAACTTATCTATTTTACATAATTAGTCCTACAATTTGGATTCAATATCACCACTGCTCAAAACGGTGAAGGAAAACATCGTGAGGACACTGGCATATCCGGGAATCAAAAGTTCGACGACATGTGACGTCTGCCAACCCGCACTTGACCAGCGGTGGATTATGGCCTGAACCCTCGTAGGAAGCCTGTGTCTCTATAGTGGGAACATATATAGACTGATGATGACTACGGAACTGTACTCAATACCAAAAAAATATAAAATATCAAACCTCATTAAAAACCTGAATATTTTTGAATTGTGAATACATTTGTCCATTTCTTTAAAAAAAAAAAAAATACTCGAGAGTGAGTAAAAAACTCATAATATGAAATTTGTCGTTACCTTTTTTACTCACCAACTCATAATTCCTCCGTAAAAAGATAAATGTCTACTGTGATGGATTGGAAGTTTCCGTACTTGGATTTGGACGGTTAATAAATTATTGTTATCGATTAGCTTTTGCATGAAGTTTTTACTCATCTCTCATTTCGGAACAAATTTGAAAGAAGAAAAATGTCTATTGGATAAGATAATATATTTCATTCTTAAGCAAAACGGAGAAACACTTATGTAGTTTATTATGGTATAAAGTAAGGCCAATGAGAAGACATAAAAAAGGAAAAAATCTAACCGCTACCAAGTAACACTGCGATAGCGGCTTTTATTATGTGTCAGTATGTTCCGTATGCAATAATTCTATCAAAGTCGTCCGTGGTTCGACAACTACATTCCTTGCATGTTTCGTGGTACAGGTACAGAAGATAGAATAATTCCGCTTTAATTCCTGTTTGGATTGCGTTTCAAGTGATATATATCCTTTGATATGTGTTTATTTAGATATTCACCAGAACAAACAAAGAATATTGTGGTTATGTAACATTTAATATATAATATTATACTGTTTTTTTTTAAGTTTAAAGTCTGCTTGTTTAATAAAGTTTATGTCTGTTTAACTGTAAGTAGAATATTTACTTTCTTAAGAGTAAGTTGATGTGGCTATTTTTTTTTAACGGTTTAACATTTCTCTATTCAAAAATCTTTTGAATTATTGATAGTGTGCCTACATTTTTATATAGATTACTTAGCCTATATAATAAAGCCTGAAAAACAATAAAATGATAAACACAATAATGCTCAGAACGCGTTATGGCATATTATAAATGCCACAACGTTTTGTGGACATTTTTATAAAACCTACAAAACTAAATTCGTTGTGGGTCTTTAACAGTGATAAAATCGCGTTATAATCTATTATACATATATATCAAATATAATTTCACTGGCTGGATGCCCCGGAATCGCCCGTATATATATAGATGATATGAGTGAAAATGTAACTTGACAATTGTGTAAATTTATTTTAAATCGGTCCAGCAGTTTTTGCGTGAAAACGTTACAAACATACAAATTAAAATTACATATAAGTGTAGTTAGTAATTTAAGAAGAGCATTAAGTAGAAATTCTCTAAACCGATACAATAATGTAAACTCTAGTACATTCTTGTTAAACTAACAAAGAATCTTCGTGCATAGTATCGTGGATTGATTAGTTTACGAGGCCTTTGCATCGGCTTATCAGATTGTGTGGGTGTGATGCTATCTTCCTCACGCGATAAGGGTATGCCACTAACGGGAGCGGGAAGCAATGATGCTATACAGGACATTAAAGAATTAATTTTATTATTTTTTAAATTATTAGTTAACAATAGGCGCCTTTTTTGGTGCTTAATCTAACTTCATAAAGTAACATACCAGTAAAATCGAGGAGTTTTGTGTCAACACTGATATACTAAATGACTCATTAAAAATTTCATTTATTATAATATATACTTCTGAAAATTAGAATAAAAGCTGTGATTAAAAAGAGACAGAATCAACGCAATTTTTTGACTAGTTTGTCATTCATTTTTATGATCAGATATTGTTAATTATAATGCGTATCATAAGGGATCTTCTCATTAAAATGAGATATTTTATTGCGGTAAAATATATCCTCTATCCCTCTCTAACCAAACAAAAAACACCATATATAAGCCCAGTTCAAACGTCAAAGAAAGACAAACAAAAGAACACACTATATGCAACTGAAACTGAAAGGCCGGCAAAGAACCTGTAACACATCTAGTTTATGGGCGGTGGTGACCACTTAACAGATGGCCCATCTGCTCCTTTGCTTGCTCTGCCATATAAAAAACAAACAAACACACTCGCATTAGCTAATATCATTAATTCAATAATATATATAGCTTAGCTTACACTGTTATCTAGCCCACGATATCAGTTGAGTATATCAACTGGCACAATCAATGGGTGTTTTAAACACAGTTGTACAGTATGTGTGATAGTTATCTGGATTTCAATATTTTATTTAATTAATTGCATCCGATGTTCAATTATGCTTAGAGGGTAATTTATTGTGAGATATTTACTGCGATTTGAATCAGTTATCAAACGGACTGGGTTAAAAGAATCGGTTCAATGGAACAGTACTGAAACTTCTGTTACAGTATCCCTTCCTACTTATAGAAGTTAGGTTAAGGAAGTTATTATTCGAAATAAACGTACCATAGTTAAATATATTTTTACATCAGCACACTATCCATATAACAACTGTTCCCAACATCTTCACATCTACCACGTCGTGTTATGTCATCATAGTGAATTATGCCCTTACCCGTACAGGAGGTCTTGTGCTCACCACAACAGAGTTTGACTGAACGGGGCAACTTATGGAAGTGCTGAAATATGATTTATGAAAGCGTATTACTAACTAATTTGACACTTGTGAATTTATACCAAAAAGCAGTGGTTGCTCAGTGGTGAGAACCTCGGACTTCAAACAAATCGATAAGTCGGTGTTTTAGACCGGGCGAGCGTGTAAGAAATAACTTGATTTTTAAATTTATCTGCACATAACATCACCACTGCTTAAAATGGTGAAGGAAGACATCGTGAGAAAACCGGCATGTCCGAGAATTAAATAGTTCGACGACATGTGACATCTGTCAACCCGCACTCGGCCAGCGTGGTGGATTATGGCCTGACCCTCATAGGAGGCCTGTGTCCCAGCAGTGGGAACATACATGGGCTGATGATAATGAAATCTATACCAATATTATAAAGCTGAAGAGTTTGTTTGTTTGGCTGAACGCGCTAATCTCAAGAACTACTGGTCCGATTAAAAAAAAATATTTTAGTGTTAGATTGCTCATTTATTGAGGAAGACTTTAGGCCATATAACATCAGATATACGTGGGTAAAACTGCGGGGCACAGGTAGTTTAAGATATTTAATATAACTATTTAATCCCGGTACATAATAAAGGAATATTTGTTAAGTATTGCCATAATATAATCATTTTTGATTCAATGTTACTGAGCACTTTTAATTGTCTCTCAATAAAATATTTCAATTCTTGTAGGAGTCAGTTACCTCTTAATCAGATCACCAACTACAAAATGTCTCAGAAAAAAGTAAATAATCATGAAACTTCGCAATTTATTTATTTAGGCCCGTCCTTAAAAAACAAAATCAATTGGATGTTGGTAATAAATGGAAGAATGTTCTAGAAAAGTTCAATAATTTAATGGTATTTTCAATATCTCTCGACCGCAAGTTATTTAATTCCACCTGATATCAAACAATATTGCTGTCTTCGAGTATTCGCGGCATCGGTTTATTGCTCTTCTCAAGAAGTATAATCTAAAATAGACTCTATTTGCTTAACAATTTGATTTGTTTCATATCAAATCAAATAGGAATTAAAGGTATTACAGTGATATTTCTCCCATCCTTTTTATTATAGTTTTATCAGACAAATTCTAGAGTTTCTTGGCAATGGACAATTGATTTAAAGTGGATCAATGTTTTATTTATGAAACCATAAATATTGTGTCTAATTGCTAATTTAAAAAAAAAACATATGTTATGTCTTTTCCATATTAATGTTATATTAAACATAGAGTACAGAAATAAATATCATTATTTTCAATATTAATTAGAGATTATAAAATCGATGTTTTCTTATTTTAATCTCACGAGAAACCATCACCAAAAAACTCTTACTGTTGGGTTAATAATTATTATTTCTTTTGTTTATTTGTTTATAACTCCTTAACATAAGAGAACCTTATTATGTGCAAAATACATATATGCTCTATAGATATATTGTTAACATTAGGACAGAATTGGCTTTCAAATATTCAAAACCGTTATAGACAAACAAGGAATAACACTGAAAAATCACACAGCTCAAAGTAAGCACTGCATTTCTAGAAATATTGTGAAGATTCTAGAATTTTTCTCTAAAGTCGGTAACTACCACTAACACCCTTTCAGCCAGTAAATGCTCGAGGTGCGGCGGAATCGCGGTAATAACATTCAATCTACTAAGAGGTATCAAATTATAGCGAACGAGGCAGAAGCGTAAGCGATTTTATGATATTAATTCTATTTATAGGTAATAGTAGTTCTAGTAAAATAATTGCGAAGATCGTATTAATTACTTACGTCGTGATAAATATAAAATACTCCAGACTGTACTCCAGACTCCTAATATAGCTTTTCTGGTACAGGCACACAAAAAGCTCAATATGATATTAGTTTCAAACTACCTGCTTTATAATTTGTCATTAAAATCTGAAATCTTTATTAATCTAATATTAATGAAAGAGTCGAGCATGCTTCGGCGCGAATTGAGCCAGCTTGCTCCGGGGAAGTACCACACCCTCCCAGGAAACCAAAATGAAATAATAGCATGCTATTGTGTTTCGTACGGTGATGGGGAAGCCAGAGGCCAGTTTCCTTTTCCTTACCATTCCCAGTCCATTCCTTCTTTCCCGTCGTCGATCCTTTCCTTATCTCTTTCCCCCTTAAAATCGGGCAGCGCATTCGCAGAGGCACTACCTTTGTGTATGTTCATGGCCGGTGGTGATCGCTTACCATCAGGTGAACCACCAGCTCAGATTTCAGCTAAAATAAATAAAAGAATCTCATCAAAACATAATGACAATGAAACGAAGAAAAATAAATTAAATAATACTCACGTCAAATCAAAACAAGAAAATACTCTTACATCTAGTTTCTCTTAATTTAAGCCATCGAATGATGACCGGAAGAGCGGCGTGCAGTAATTTTGGTTGAATGTAATCACGGCCATACTTACATTACTGCGATAGTGTCGTAAACGGTGTTCTATCTCCATTATGGCCTATTAATGCGGAGCGGATCCCGCGCTTTTTACTCCTGTCATTATGTTAAACTAGCTGGTGTGTTATCCATAGTTTCTTGTATTAGCTTTTTTATTAGCTAGATCCAATGATGCGGGAGTTATTCTGATAGAAGACTTCTCCTAATTGAACTAGGTATATTAATCTTTTATCACAAAATTGGTCAAATATTGAAGATTCTCTTCTTGTCTGGCTGTATATTTATATCAGACTGTGACACGACCCACGAGAAATTTTTGTCTAATTTTCACACAAACATCTATATTTGTACTACATTAGTATATCATACATACAACGATTAATAATATGAAGCTAAAAGTTTATTTCTTTGATCGCGATAACCTGGGCAACTATTGTAAATGTACGCAACCCCTGATTGTTATAAAAATGATTGTTGAAACCCGTGACCAACGTATAAAGCAAGAAATAGCGAAACGGTTCGGAAAATACAGCAATCCTCCAGTTAAAATCACAGCAAAAGCTATTTGTTTTATAAATAAATCGACTCAACAGATCAAGAAATTCGTTTCAGATGAAAAATTACCGGCCGCAGTATTAACGCCATATTTTTCTTTATGACAAGCGGGATTTTTATTACTGTACAGCGAGTTACCTGGGAACTTATATCCGTCTCTTTCAATCCTATTTGATGTGTAGAGTGTGAGAGAGATAGACACATTTTATTGTCTGATATTAAGGTTCGTTGTTTACATTTTGTTTCTCCCTTGTTTTTTTCTGAGTTAACAGAAAGGTAGCTTAAGGGTGACGGTCCTCAAATAAACGTTTCTTTAGCTAATAATTCGAGTACCGTTAGCAGAAATATCTTGATTGAGGGAGCGTCAGCATTTTATTGCTTATTCCCTTTCTTTTTGTTTGTTGAGGGAACTTGGCGAGACGTGACCTAACTAGCGATCTTTATTTGGATTGTCATTCCCATAATTGTATTGAATCACGCTTATTATTTGAATAAAGTAGGAGGCTGTTTTTGGGATAAATTTTTATTTCAATTAATTTGTTAAAAATTTATTTCTCCTAAGAACCTCTTATAGTATTAATGAATAATACTACTAAGGGTTACTACTAACGGGCTAACGGTTTCACCCATGTTTTATCAGGTGAAAAAATTTTCTATTGGTCCAGTAGTTTCGTGATTAGCGCGTTCAAACAAACAAACTCGTCAGCTTTCTATAATCTATTTCAAGAAGTATAGATGGTATTCCATGGAATATTGTTGGTTAAGTTAAGGTAAACTCTGTGTCTAGCTTGATTATAATTTTCAATGTATTATTAATATTGATACATTGATATGATTTTAAAAATAGAGAGAGAGAGAGTTTATTGTTGGATCTTTTCCGTAGAAACTGCTGTCTAATCCGGGGAGATATATTTATTTTTCTGTATTTTCAACACGCTAAACTTTACATGTACGTTTGTATATCTTTAACTTTGTATCTTACCTTTATCTCCAACTTTATACACTTTCCAAGGACCATAGACAATTTAATAGTTTCTTAGGTTTATGTTATTATCCTGATTAAGACCGTCAAGATTAATTAATTTTCTTACATAGATAATATCCTCTGTTCAAGAGCAAGTGAAGCACAAAATTCAATTATTTTTGTAAATTTACTACATTTTGTTAAAGTATATAAAGAACTTGAGATTTACACGACCTTCTCTATCGTCTCGTCTAATAGTAAAATACACATCCTTAAAAACTGAATCTCGCATCAAATACATAAATCTTTGATACAAAATCAAAACACTACCAGTCATAATTCCTATAAATACAAACAAATGAAAAACACGTCTCTCGGATAGTTAACAAGCGATGATAATAAATAATTTAAATTCGAAAACACCCTAAATACCAGTTTGTACACTAACGTGTTCGGATTCTTAAAGAGATTGTAAATTATACTTAAAAGTGGTGTAATGCTTGAGTGATTAGCGTGTTTTATTTATCTTTCTACCCGACTGTAATAGAAGAAACGTTGTTCGAGCGTGTATGTATGTTTAATATATGTAAATGATTATTTTCATTCATTACTTTCACAACCGTTGGGCGGGTTTTGACATACGGTGTCTATATAATTTATAAAATGGTGCCCGCTCTATAAAATGAGCAGTCCCGTTTTTTTATATATACTTTTTTATATACATACCCGATTATACAACTATATTTCTAAGAACCGACAGGCATTCGGTAAAAAAATCCTCTCTTTATATAATTATTTCCTTAATAGATTCGATAATGCAAAAATGACTGCACTCTATATTGGATTCTAAACTCAAATCAATAAAGTCGCATTTAACTATCTTCATTTCAACGTAACAATGATAATTGTATCCAATTTTCCTTGGCTATTGAAAGAAATATGGAAGCTTGGTATTTAAATCAATAAATTGGATGTCCGTCTTCCTTATACTTTACTGTAATGAGAATAATGCGGAAATATTAATTAGGTTGAAGGGAGAGCTAAGGTTGTCAACTATAAAATATTAAACGTCACAAATTATTTACTGTTTATTTTCTCTTTCCATGTCCCAAAAGCGTAGGAAGTTTTCAATTCGACTATTTTCGGCTTTATTACTCGATAACTCCGTGAGTTCTCAATAAACGTGATTCTTTGTGTTTGATAAGGACTTGTTTGGTCATTTGAATTTTGCCTGGTGCCTTTCCCATGGAGGTCGGAAACTTTTGGCAAAATAAACATTTAAAAAAATGCAATTTTCTGATTAAGATTTGATTGCTCTGTTCGTAAAATTACATGGATATGCTTAGAAACTTGAGAAAATACCATGATTTTTATCTTGATTGCGACAACCCTAGTAGGACTGGCATTGTCAATTTCGTATCGAATATTGATGACATTTTCCGTTTTGGACTTAAGACCTCTTGAGAGTCATTATATTTCATTATTTGAAGATGATATCGCATTTTCTTATTATTATTTTTTCGCTTTTCGTAACGTAAATAGATCATATATTGTTAAATGATTACATTTTTCTCTGCTAACTCCATATTTCAGTTATATATTTTCTTCAATTAACAATAATGTATATAATACATTTATAGCATTCAAATACTTTATAACAAAATTCTCCAAGAATTTATTTTCAATGACGTAGAAACTTTACAATAAATCTCACATACGTATTATAATATAACCAATAAATGACCAATAAATATGATATTCTACTATTCTGGAGCTTGTCTTTCAAAATCATGTCATTCAATTAGTAAATGAAACATATAAAAAAAGAAACAATCTAAACAAAATAATCAATACTGTTATAACAATTGAGGAGTTATCCCTACGTCATACCAATGATTTTAAATATTAATCATTAGATAAGAACTTTAAATATTTTAGCTCGTTGTTAAAACGCTTTTACTTGTACCAAAAAAAGCATCATTGAAATAAATTCTTATCATACTTATGACCGTCATAGTATCATAGATTTCTTGTAATTAGTATCATGAATTATTACTATAAATTTTCAATATTTTGTTATTAAATGTTTTCACAAAATACCCTTTATATGGAGGTTATGTCTATCAACTTTTAAACTAGAAATTTTGAAAGAATAGAAAAATCTTCTTCTATTCTTTCAAAATTTCTAATTTATAAAACATTTCAATGCTATAAAACTAAAAATTAAACTTTTAAACTGTAATTTTTACTGTTATCTGCACTGGAGATACATTGAAATATTGTTATTGTGATTGAAATAATAACAATTTATATGAGTGTTGGGTGTCAAAAAGGGGTAGTTCTTGTAATAAAATTTTACGACTATTCAATTTTTCATTATTATCTTCATCAAAATAAAATCCAAGCTTGACAAATCACTTGCAACGGTAATTCTCATAATTTGAACGAAAACACATCAAAACTTCATGCAAGTAAAAGACAGCATCTAAATCTCGCTTTGATTCACTCCATATATAAAAGTTAATGATATGACCCCGAATCAAAACAAAGCAATGACGTGCGCAATCTCTTGACGCGATAAATAAATAAAAAAGAAAAACATTTTCAGTACAAATCTCGTATAATCTGAGCACGGGACAGTTTACGAGGATAGCGCCATCCCTTTATATCCGCGGCCTGATTGCTTAGCCCAGCGGGTACGGTTAGCAAAATAAGTACTCAATGAACGAACAAAAAAACAATACGGTATATATTTTTTTTTCGTCTCATTCTGATTATTAGCTTTTACCTGACACTGCCTACTTGTAATTTGGTACGTAGCGATAATTTAGTATCTCTTTGGCATAGTAAGTATAAGAACGGATATTTTACGGTTGAACCGAATTTTATACGCTTTATGTTAATCAAAATCTTTTGAAAAATTTAGCTTTAGGTAGTATGTTCATTGTCATATTACTTACAATTTTCCGTACTTTTTAAAGTGGCACTTAATCGTAATTCCTTTGTATCACGGAAAATATGCAGAACTAACGTTTATATAGTTATTAGCGTTTGCCTTACTCTTATCATTTGGGGGTATGAAAATAGATGCTGGCCGATTTTCAGACATATCCAGTATGCACACAAAATTTCATAAGAATCGGTCCAGCCATTTCGGAGGAGTTCGGTAACTAAAATTGTAACACGGGAATTTTATATGGAACATAAAGAGGTCCTATTATTTCTTGGTAAGTTTCTTTAGAGAACCAAACAAACCTTAAACCTTCTGCTTTCTTAGTGATTGACAAGTGTTAAGTTTTCTCGTGTTTGATTTTACGCGAGTATTATACGTTTAGAAATTAAATCTTTTTAACGGATTTTAAACGCGATTTATTCATTATATTATCTCCTCGTGACCACGCTCGCTGTAAAGTGTTCGAAAAGCCCTTTTTTGTATATTTGTTGTATAAAATTGTTAAATAAAGAAATAAATAAATAAATAAGATTGATTGTTAAAGATGGTGTTAGTAGTACCTACTATGGATAAAATAAATACTCATCCTAATTTTCCGACGGTACTTCACACAATCTTAAGCGTAAGTATTTTTACCAATAATCTGTGTGAGCCGCTCTTATGTTATAACTTTAGGGGTTATGACGTCAGTTATTTGATCTAGACCTTATTAAATTAATGGAGGCTTAGGACGCTTTGTCGAGAAAATGCGAGTACTAGAATATAGTAATATTTAAGTATATTTACAGGGTTACATTGTAGCCTATATCATTATAATACATAGTACATAGTATATATATATATCTTAGACCTTCGTCAATATAACTAAGAGCTTTAGAGGTAAAATTCATCTATGTACCTGGCTACATTTATTTCATTATTTGTTTTTGATACTTAAGGTTTTTTTATGTAAACGTCGGCAAAGAATCTGGTTGGTCACCTGATGGTAAGCGTCGCTATCACCCATGAACATTTGCAGAAACGTAAGGTGCAGACCTCACGCCTCTACAAATGGATAACATGTTTTACATGGAAAGAAGAAGATTTAGTAGAGGAATTAATAAAGAACTGGGAGGAGTAAGGAATAGGATACTTTCATCCGGCTCCCACACACACCGAACGAAACACAGTAAACATTTATATTTTCAGTAGCATCGCATGCTACTATTTCAAGCCGATCTATTGCGAGGGTGTGGCAGCTTTCAAAAATTAAAATCATCAAAATCGGTTAACCTATTCGCGATTCGGTTTTTGTTACTAAGGTAAGACAAAAAACAGGCGAATTGAAATTCTTCGACTTATTTGAAGTCAGTTGAACAAAGGTGATCATTCACATGAAGAATACAAGTTCTTTAAAAGTTTCATATCTTGTTTCATGGGTCATTAGACAGAGATGCATAACATATTACGAGGAACGTCTTATAAAATAGAAAACTAAGTACCAGTCCCTAATGTATAACGTTAAGGACGATTGACGCATGTGGACATTTTATTATGTCCATCAAGCGGAATGGCCTTAAACCCTCCGCAAATACCTATAACCATTACATGTATGGCCGCTCGCTAAGTAACAAGACGTGTATTAGTTTATACTACGGCTTTATTTGTCTTGAATGCTGCATACACAATGAATAAAAAACTCAATTTAATGATTGTGTTTTGAATCCTATAAGTTTTGTTTCACGAAAACATGAAAAATCGTTTTGTATCGTGGACATGACATGTCCTTACACGTTTGGCGGAAATATGGCATGACTCACAGTTGACCTGGTGAAAAACTACTTACGCATCTAGTCACAAATGTTTTTTTTATTATAGAGTGACAGGGACAAACCGATTCGTTTATTTAATAACTCGAGTAACCCAAACTGTAAGTCGTCATCAGAATATAAGAAAAACAAATTACAAGTGACAAGTTAAGTGTGGGACTATCTAGGGTCTACAAAAATATGACATAAATATTGCCATTCAGGCGTATGACGTATTTACCGTTATTTGATTAGTTGATCGATGTATTATTAGAGTTAGGAATCGCGGGAACACCGATGCTCCGTTCGAAATTTGAAACTGTTCATAGGAATTTATTTTTGAACTCGATAGCTAAATAAAATCCGCTGTGAACAACGTTGTACTGTTTCTATGGAGTAATAAATTCCGCGTCAAACACAGGGCCAGGCGATTACTGGAAAAAATTAATTTTCCTGTTATTGTTTGCTAAAAGACTTGTTTATTGAACTCTCGTGATAAAGAGGCTTTGTTATTTTGTTTGCAAATACATACTGTTAGCGCTCTTACCGAGTTAAATTGTTAACGTGGATGGATGAATTAAGTGTATATTTTATGATGTGAGCGTTATTACTACGTGTTCATATACTGTTCAAGATATATATTTCGGTGTATGCACAAATGCGAATAAATGTGTGGTCTAATAATATGCACAGTTCATGTAACTTACCCAAGCTGCGACAATACGTAATTCTCATATTACCTGCACTGTTCTATACTTTATATGAACGAATTTCTTTATGTTGCTGTTTACGCTTAAACCGCCTAACAGTTTTTAATGAATTTTTGTATGCTGGTAGTTGATACCATGATTTAGTGACACTCTAGCCCTCTACTAAACAAAATGAATAATAAATAAAAATGAGTTTATTTCTCAACCATACAAAAAACACATATAAACAAAATGTTGGTCCTATACTAGATAATAATCTGTATTACAGGTACCGATACCCTTCCATTGATAAGATACTCTAGTTTTATAAGCGTAAAATCAAAATTCAATGCAGTGCACTTACTCTTATAGAGACATCCCTTATAAGGAAACTATTTCATCCTCACGATCCTAATCAAGATAATAATTTTTTTTCTAATAAAATAATTGTACTGTCACCGATCCTTGACAAGTGTACAAAATTGGAATTAAAATCTGTTCTTTTAAAGTAGGTCAAAAACGATTCCAAAAGAGTCGGTTTCATACAAACATACATGCATGCATGGAGCTAAAGAAAGCTTGTTAGAAACTGTCATTTATAAATTACCTTTAATTTCACCAGATGTTTTGTTTTCAACCTTTAAGATCTTACTTATATACAAATAGAATAAAAAATTAACATGTAATCAAGGAAATTAAACGTTTTAAATGAAATTACGAACGTTACACGTGACGAAATGTATTCCGAGGATTAAGCTAAGTCAAGATAATTTGAAATGAAAGTAAAAAATCTTTTAAGAAACGTATTAAGATAAGCTGGTTTATGCGGATTGATGATAAGAAAAGTTGCGTAAGAAGACCACACGCATTTTATGTAAGGGAATAGATTGGGAATTGTGAGGAAAAGGATACGGACCTCCGGCTCCCCTACACTTACAAAATACAGTCGCATTCGTATGCTTGGCTGCATATTTCACGTTTTTTTGTGGGGGTTTACATTATCCCTGGCCACATTCTTGCCAAAGCATGCACTAGTCCCAGATTGATAATTTATTTTTAATGAACGTAGTCTCCACTATCTGTGGCAAATTTTACATAACAATTTTTATATAAAATAAATGAAGACCCAGTTTTAAAAATAGGCTACATTATTCCCTATCCCAAGCTTTTATCAATTTTTTTTTTTTTTCTAAAATGCAGCTTGGACTTTGTTATAGAGATACAGAATGCTCGTTTTTACCCCGAGTAAAACTGCGGGGTACAGCTAGCAACTATACCTAACTATAAAACTCAAATTTTAAAACAATAAAACACATAACTCTTTTACGATTTTTTCATCAGTCCCAACCATTTTCATATAATATCTTCTCTATTATAGGATAGTGCATAATTAAATACTTGGCTTAGTTCAGTATGCGACCCACATGCCTTCGTCTTGACATTATGACCTGAACGAAGGTTGCGCCAAAATAAACTTTATTTTCTATGGGTTATAGAACTATATTCAATATACCGTCACTTAAAGCGTTTCTCTTATGACTTAATTGTAATAGAATCTGCACGGGAATATATGACTTAGGTTTAAGTAGTGAAGATTGGTTTTTGATCAATAATATCTTGAATTAAGTCTTTGTATGATTAACATGATCTTCCCAATTTCTTTCAGAATTAATTTTCTTTAACATATTCCTAAGGCACTCGAGACCTATGAATATTTAAAGGCATTGTTTGTAAAAGAAAAGTTAATTGTATTTTTTGCGGAATACTTCAATAATTTTTTTATTTACTTAGTATAATTATATTTAAAAATATAGGTTGAATATTTAAATTATGTTAAAAGAATGAGGTAGGATTATCGTACTAATAAATCATTATAGAAAACAGACATTCCGAATAAACTTCTTAAGACAGTCAGTGTAGATTTCCACGATTGTCTATTTATATAGTTGAAATATAGAAAATTAATTGTATTGGATCGATACTTTATGTGAAGTACATAATTGCACTTGAATATCTTTTTTAATCGACGAAAATAAACTAATCTTAATATTTCACCAACATTACATTTGCTTCTCTTCTCTTTGTCTTAAGAATTTTAATTTTTTCTTTTGAGCTATTAATCTAAATGATAAAAAAACAACCCAGGCCGTAATTACTACTTATAAAGCCAATAAATATATAACTAAGGTTTAAAACACAAGAAATTAAAGACAAAATCCAGCATAATGCTCTAATGAGTTTCAAATTATACACTTTTTGAATTCGCCTCATTGTTAAATGAATAAGTAGATAACATTTCCGAAACATTTCTATTCGAGAAATTCATTAATAAGCTTCAGCAATTTTCGTTTAATTGATCCATTGTTAAATTTGGTAGGCCTTTTGTTCAAACATGAATGAAAAGTTCATTCATTTTTCTTATTTATATAATAATAATGTGCATTGTGTTGTTCTCCAGTGGATCTTAAAGAGTTCTCTAGTTTTCTCGATAAATATAATATCTTCGGCTTATTGCAAATTTATTTTGCACGTTTATGGATGAAATTTATGTGCTGAATCTCCAGCTCGTTTACTATTTCTATTAAAATGATAACGTCATCCCAACGTGGCCCAACTCGTGCCGAATGTATATAAAATTTAAATCAATCACGTACTCACAATGAGTCTTAAACAGCGTAATAAAACAATTGAAACTTTTCACTCTCTAATAAGGGCCAGATGTGCTCGACCTTACGCCGGAATAATAATTTATTGAGTACATAAACCTTATATAACTTTAAGTTTTAACAAGCTTTAAGCCGCTTACACTAGCTCTGGAAACTTTTTGTTTTACGCTCTGAAGGTCTATGTGTAATGTATAATGTTATTGTTAGATCTATGTTTAAGGTACAGATTAATATAATAAATACAATCATATTTATAAAACTATTAATTCAAACCCATAAGCGACTAACGCAAAGGTTGTATTTTATATGAAGTAGGAATTGTGGTGGTTTTTCAAAAATATGTGTAGTTAGTTTAAATATTCTATCAATATATAAAACTAAGATCCCACGCTTTCAACCCCGATGATAAAATACTCTCTCGAGCGATGTATGCACCTACATAATATCAGTTATTACTTCTTCACTTGTTTACAAAGAAGACTAATATTAGTAAGATGTAAAATATATTCATCCCATACCTTTAGAACTTTTTCTTTTAAGCCAAAATGTCCCCCTACTTACGTTCAAATCAAATCAAAATACTTTATTGTACACCAAATCATACAGAAATAATTCTATAAATAAACTCAATAAAAGCACAACAGGCGGTCGGCTAAAGTTTCGATCTCTTCCAGACAACCTGGTGGACAAGGAGACGCTATTCATATTTATTAAAAAATCTGTACGTTCGTGTATTAGTTTAAACAGAACACTAAAAGTTTTCCCTAAAACACTACATTGTCAAACAACATTCGAATGATGACAGATGCATACACGTTTTGGAATGAAGATTTCTTTTTAAATACTTTCGTAAAATGATGAATAAGCTATATAATAAACAGTTTGAACTGATTCTCTCTAACATTGAAGAGCATTAACTACTTAAAATGGATCTTGAAACTTAAGCACGTTTTTGACACCGCTCCGCTCACTTAACCTGAATGCTTAGGAAAATTATACCAGCCTCAATGAAAATATATTTATTCTAAATGAATTTAAAATGGCTTCCGGCGGTGATGAGTGTGTTACGGTATCGTTGGTAAGATTTATTTAAATTGTTTCTATTTTTTTTATATTGACACTGGCAAATTTGGAAAACGATATTTTGCTAGGATACACTTATTTTAGACTTTAAACCTACTAGCTTGAAGGATAATTGCCCTATTATTATACTCTAATTATGGCTTTCAATGTTTATTATTAATTACATATTTTAAATATGAAAAGTAAGTATAAATTTCTATTTATACGGATAGCTTGTAGGTCTTAAATCATTTAATAATCAATGCAATCGGTAAATTCGTTTCGGAGGAGTGTGGGAACAATCACAATGATACGAGAATTAAATATTTATAGATATCTCCTGTAAATGAATAGTTATTATATACCTATATTAACCATATTATGTACCAACATTATATTTGGTCAACTAATTATTTTAAGCCGAATTAATGACCACATTAACAACTTGATTAAATGCACACACGACCGCGTTTACTGAAATCAATCAAAAAGTCATTGAATTAAATGTACAATAATGTAAACTTATGAAATGATTTATTGTAAAACTATTATAGTAGTTTGATACAAATTTGTTAAAACTAATTGTTCAAAGTGATATAATTATATAATCTGATTTCAGAGTTTAACTTAATAAATGAAATATAATACATTGAACACAATTTCTTCATCTAGGTATTTAAAAACAAATGACTTTTATTTTTTATTATTCAATCAGACTCAATAGTACAGAATAAACAGGACATATCATAGAAAAGATTGAATAATAATCGTATTCTTCTATATGACGTGTAAGTGACTACTTGAAATATAAGATCGCCTAAGTAAAGTTTGAATTAAGTTTAGAAATCGTTTTATATACAGTCTCCCACATGTGGTACTAGGCTCAATGGCACTTATACTTTGGCATACGTTGGTAAAGTAAAAAATACTTGAAGAACATAACCACATTTTTCTTAGGTGGATTTTTTTTTGTTTACAACCCTAACTTCATTGTGTATGAAAACATAATCTTAACGTTACGTTTGCGGGTGGCAAGGGTCGGCGGGTTGTCAATTACTTTCTCAAGTCTTAAGCTATCTAGTTGCGAAATTTTCTTCAAATTGGTTCAGAGGTTCAGGTGTGAAGAAGCGACAGACAACCAGAGTTACTTTCGTATTTGTCAAGGCATGTGAAAATGGGGTGACTTTATAGAGCCTTACGTATAAGTAGTTAGTTCACCGAAATTTATCCTACTTATATTATAATCCTCCTATATCCTATTAATCCTACTAATATTATAAATGCGAAAGTTTGTAAGGATGTGTGTGTGTTTGTTGCTCTTACACGCAAAGACTACTGAACCGATTGCAATGCAATTTGGTATGAAGACAGCTGAACAACTGGAATAACATATAGGCAACTGTTTATCCCGATATTCCTACGACATACGGACTTGCGCGGGTGAAACCGCGGGGTAGCTACGCCCGTTTAAATATAAAATGATATTTACGCTATTTTAAAAGCAGTATTCTGATCCCAATTTTATTATACTTTCCACTTGCGATTGTTATTTTATTGTATAGGCCTGTTTTTGTATTATCTCGATGAAAACGTTTTTTACAATTTTTAACGTATAAATTCTTAACGTAAAATATTATTATAGCTAACAGTGTAATATGTTCGTTTATTTTATCAAGATTTGATTTGATTATACGAATTTTTAACAATTTTTTCGAATTTTTTCTATCTTGTTTTATCTAAATTTAAAATAACTATTCCATTTCCAAGAATCTTAATTTTAGTGTTAGTATGGCTCCACCATGAACTGTGACTAACTTAGAAATGTCAATCCGAATCTCTGTGAACAAACGACAGAGAGATTGACTTTCTCATTTATAATATTAATTGGGATTTTGGTTTTCAACAAGAAATCTATGTAATGTACCTAAAAAATAATTTTGAATTGTGTAGAAATATATAAATACGGTGACAACGATTGTAAAATAACATAAGTTTAAAAGTAGCCTAGTCACAATATTGTTTAGATATTTAGTACAGTTTTATGTGCGAGTCAAGCACGCTTTGACACGTATTGCGCCAGCTTGCAACATTCCTTCCTTCCAGTTTTCAATCCTTTCTTTATCCCTTATCCCTTAAAATGCGGGCAGCGTTTTTGCAGAAGCGCTTCCTCTGCGAATGTGCGGTGCATGGCGGTGATGATCGCTTACCATTAGGCGAACCACCAGTTAGTTTCCCACTCTGACATAAAATAAGTTTAGAAATTAAAAACTTTTCAACGGATTTTAAACGCGATTTATTCATTATATTATTAACCCGACGTTTCGAACACTTTACAGCGAGCGTGGTCACGGGGAGACCGAATGTATAATACTCGCGTGAAACCAAACACAATAAAATAAGTTGTTTGAAAAAAACCCTTATTTGGCATACATTACAGTGCATTTCAAATAATCAAACAATTTGTACATTATCGATGGTTAAATTACGATGTAAACATCGATATTCCTCTAAGCCATACGTACTCTCACTCAGTCTCAGTCTTAAACCGTGTTAAACGGGTATAAGCATCCACACAACCTCAGTCAATTGGATCGTAAGCCTTCAATACAAAAACTGAAACTAATCACATGACCACAAACTAAAATCAAAGAGAAAATCAAACAATATCCATCAACAAGAATTCCCGTCATTACCAAATATCCTATTAACCAAGCTACCATACGACAAATTGGATTGTACCTCCGGCATTCGGAATTTTACCCAAGACCCCCGGAATTCGGGATAACATTAATAAACGCCCCCAGATGTTACAAACGAAGGCCGAATACTAATTATCGATGGAATAAATGAATTAATTTCGTAATTAGATAACGCTGTGACTGCGTTTAATGATATTCCTATTTGTTAGATTCTCGGAACCTGTACTTAAGGTGGACGTAAATTTAATAATGAAATAATGAGCTTATTTTTATATAAAAAACACATATATGAATATGATGATATAGATGAATGATACATAATAAATATCTTAGAAAATGTTGTTTACATTTGTACTACTGATGTTATTACTACAGAGAATAAGGTAACAAAATAGATTCAATGTGATTGTGTGATTCAATGAAACTGCTTTGAATATAAAAGAAGAATTTCATAACCAAACATTTGGATAAAATCTTCCAAGTGCACGAATACTACAAGTGATGGTCCAAAGTAGGTGAATAAAGCAGACACAATAACTAGATACTAAATTTGATCCATCGATAACATAATGGGTAGATAAGAAATTAACCAAATAGAAACCAATAGAGCTAGTAGAATCTCATCTCAATATCATCACACTTAGCTCACAAATGCCACTCAACAAACACTTCCCTTTAAAATTTAGCACGATTCACGTTTTAATATTAGTCCAGCACTTGGAAAACTACCAGCACACCATTTGCGGAGTGATAAATGGTTACACCTCATACAAAGCAATGAATCGACAATTTGAGTTATTGACTTAATTGTTCAGGAGTATTGTCTGTGCAAGTTATTGCTTAGAATAAACATCGCATAAGGTGCATTGTTGGATATAATTATTGCGAACGCTATTGGCTCTAAAGCTATGCCAATGGATTTTGGTTAATGGTCCACGATAGGTGTTACGCACGGTCATAGAATTGGTGATTTATTTTTCTGATGATTCCTGAACTATGCTTTTTCTAACATTTTAGTGCTAGATTAATGTAATGGTAAATCAATTAATAAAAAAGTGACATTTGTTGACTTGCCGAATGGCACAAAGAGTTCCGAAGAAAAACGATAATGTGCAACTGTTAAAAAGTCGGTCACCAAATAGGAAACTGGAATGCATCATCTCTGAAAACTGTCTATCTTTTGCAGTTCATGATATACAGTCTGGTGACAGACGCACACAGACAGACACAGACATCAAAGTCGTAATAATAATCCTGTTTAGCCTTAAATACTGAATAAACATTTTTTATTAATTTAAACAAAATGGCAACGGCGTAGCAATAAAATTAAAGTTAATATCACATTTTTATAACGTTTCTGCAGCAATTTCTATTCCTTCCTCTTTAAGCCTATTCTAGTTACATTGTTAAAAACATCATTTCTCATGAGCGAGAGAACATATGATAGACCGCCAATGTACAAGCGAGAGGTCATGCGAGCAGCCGTTATTTGAAATCGTTTCTTTAAGCCGCAGTTAAATAGCATAGAGTAACTAAACCCTATATAATCTGTACTAAACTAAACTCAAGTGCCTGTCAAATGAAATTGGAATAGCCCGGATTACATTGGCTATAGACAATTGTGTTAAATGGAGTCCACAGAGAATAGACCCGATGTCAGTGTATATCTCGATTTAAAGTCATTTGCGACTCTTGTTCAACCAATTATTTCTAGTAATATTACCAATTTCTATCATCAGTGTGTATTAATTGATAAAGACTTCCTTCTGGAAAAAGCTATTATTGATAACTCAAAGGACCGTAATATGTTTTTTGAAGGATACATAAGAAGTCTAAACAAATATCTATTAAAGAATTCAAATCGCTTTAATACCTTTAAATCTATTTTCCTAAGCTTTTCCAGGCTTAGAACTGTTACGGTACAATTCTCATTAACTTTTTTATGGAATTTTGTACCGATTTTTTTTAACTGTGTCGTTTTTTACATGAAATATACTCCTTTTTTTATTAAAAATATTGACATAAAAGTTAGATAAATACATACAGCCTCTTTTTTGTAATAAAATTACGGGCGGTCGCTAGAACTAAGTAGAGTGGAAAAATGAAATTATTTCCCCAAATTCATTGACCTCGAAAGTAAATCACGACGAATAGATGTGTGCCACATCTGAGGGACTCGTTATTAAGAAAGTTTCGAGACGCAAAAATAAACAATGAAACGTTCATAGGTATTAAATTGTTCTGGTGAGGGCATTCGGGATCATTGAAGCGAGATATTCTCTGTATTTATTTCTAGCGCAAATAAAATTGTCTTTGATTTCTAAATAGATTACTTTTGTAAGATTGCAAAGTGTTAAAGTTAAATGTCTATATTAAGTAGTATATATAAAATCTATAGCACTCAAGGACTAAAAATGCCTCACATAATTTTGGAAAAGAGCTATCCTTGCTTGGCGAATATTAACCGAACAGAACAGAACTAAGAACCACCGTAAGGAAACTTTTATATAAAAAATCGCACAGAAATCCATTCATACATTTAAGAGCAATGACGCCACAGATTTCAACACAATTGAACTAGGTTTAAAGCGATGTGTGGCAGAATGTGTTGTGATATTGTAACCAAATTATTGTACAATATACCATTCAAACTGTATTAGGTAATATTGGAATCGTTGTTATTTCATTTGAATTTTTATAGTTTCTAAATTATAGACTATAAAAACACAAAAAGCGGAATCCTATCGGATTTTTTACCCAATCAACACGATTTAGCAACATCAAATCTTTTCAGCAATAAAATATATAAATTCTGCTAACGACCATAACATAGTATCGGACATTAAACACAGAGCAAGAGTCATGCTGCGCACGTCCTCGGCGGCCATTTTGAACCGCCATTTTTCTTTTTTCCCGCCGCTAGCTGTCAACTGTTTGACCCTAGTATTTGTCACTCGGCTGAGTTCGGCCAACTTCGTGACAGGTTGGTAAGGGTAAATTTATTTACGTTTTTCTGTTTATTTATTGGGACATTCAGATTAGTAGAATTGGATTTTTAATGGCTGTGAAATGTTGTTTCTTTTCTTTGTATATTTAATTTTAGAATTTCATTTTTTTTTTTTTGTGAAAATCACATTTAAATGAGTATGCATAAAAACCACACAGAAGTTTCTTGGCTGAGAATATAATACGAATGTCAAAAACTATCAAAGTAAATAAATTTCTAACAATATGCAGTCTATATTTTACAAATACATAGTCTATCTCGCATATTATACGTATGTTTCAAATTAACATACATATATGAGATATTCCATACTAATAGTATTTATTTTATATTCACGTTGTGCCTCATAATGCCATTAGATCTACTAATTTATTTTAAATACGTACGCTTTATTATAAAACTAAGGCACTTTTTATATGTCCGTTTTGATGTGGGTCTTACAAAACACTTAAGAAAAAATATTCACCAAAAGGAATAAAGGGACATAATTTCTATACGCAACCTCGTATTACACCGAATTGTACTTAATGTACACTACAGTTGATTATTATCTTACTACTTTAATTAGACAAATATAATCTTCTACATACGTAGATACACAAAAAAAACACAGAATCTAGTCTAGAAGTCTAGTTATTATATGTATACAAATAATGATGAACTAAACAGATTACTATTTTGATTTAAAATGTCATACAAAAGAATGATTTCACTACTAAATCTTTAATTGTTTAGGTATACAAGAAAATATATAATTTATAAACAATATATTTCGTTGCATAACACTCAATATCTATTACTTTATTTTCAAACCAAATAAACCTATGTACATATAACTGTGGTCTACCTATAGACCATAAACAATCTGCATTATTGAAGCTCATAGCTATGTTATTTCTAAAACTCAATTCCCTCGTCGTTGTGATACGCGGCCACTTTAATTTGTAATGTGGTCCTTACGGATGGGAAAGTATTTGGGTGCGGATGGCATTAAGAGACCAGAAATGTCGTTTATATCGCCACTTGTGGCGAAAAACATTTGTTTGTGCCCGCTAATTATAGTGTAGTTTTCGAATTGTTGATGAATAACGCGTTTCTTTTATGTTTACTTCAATTCAAATACTAGCAGGAATCTAGCAATGTTATTGAAGTGAAACTTCTTTAGAATCGTTGTGATTTCAAACCGGATGCAACGGAAAAACGACAGGTAAGAGACACAAATACAAAAATGTGTAGAATGTAGCCGGCAAAGAATGAGACAGAAATATACATACTATTTTATTCATTCTTTTGTCGATTTACTGAAGTTTCACTTCTATCATGTGTGAATCGCACACACACCATTTTTTATTATATAGTTTTAATAGTGTAGATGAGGAGTAAGAAAGGTGTTGCAAGTTTGCCTCGCCTTGGTTGAAGGGGTTCAAAGCTGCGTTTATTTAATTCGACTTCTTTAGTTGAAATATTATTATTTTCTACAAAAAAGGTCTAACGTCCTTGAAGGGAGGATACCACTCCAGATTCAGAACAATTTTTCTATCAAACACATAAAGAATGGCCCACGGAGCTATCAAGTAGGAAACCCAAAAATACACTCGAATTAAGAATTTTCATATTTTAAACGCCTGTCAAAAATTAATATTGTCTTAAAGAATTTTTCTTTCTTCTTCTCGTCTTTGGATTTACAAACCATTCATCTTGTATTATTAATAAATGCAAATGGTTGTGAGGATGTATGTGAATGAATATATTTCTATTTCATAAAAAAATGTGTTCTAGAATAAAGTAAGTCCAGAGTTAGGTATGTACCTCGAGTAGCACCCAAGAAATTTTACCCTGACATAGTTAAATTTAGTTCAATAGGATAAATAGATAGATTTTATATACGATATTATGTCCAAATATACACAAAAATCAATACATTTCTACCCAATTAAATTCTAAATAAAACGGTGGGAGGGCTGTCGATTTTAATAAATAAGTAATTTGTATAACTAATTTCGTTATGGCAACTATAAATTATATTGGATCGGGGGTCTATGGTAATGAGGTGGATTGGCAGAGACAAGGGGTCCACTCGCATAAACCGATGTAGAATTATTGTAATATTATTCCTATTATTACTGTATAATTTACTAGCGGCCCGCCCCGGCTTCACACAGGTGCAATAATACATGATATGATATGATGACATATAAACCGTACTCTTGAATCACTATATCTATAAAAACCCCAGCAAAATCTGTTGAGTAATTTTAAAGATCTAAGATACAGACACACAGTCGGTGGAAAGCGACTTTTAAACTATGCAATAATAATGTCTACAATATTTTTATAGTGGAATTATCGGATTTAAATCAGGAGATTTCTCATTATATCATATAATTGATATTTATAGTATTTTCAGACATACATTGATGAATAGAAAAACAAAGAATAATAAAAAACATGAAATTGGTCGCCACCTGATAACTTGTAATTATATTAATCTAATACCAGCTAATTTAACTATTATAGCATTTAAAAGTTTTATGCATTCATTCGTTCTAGGTTTTTCTGAAATACATAGGATCTTAACTGACCACTATTCTTCATCCGTGTCCTTATGTATGCTTAAATCTTTAAAAGTAGCAAAGGATTTTGATGGGGTTTTTTCTATATTCAAGTGGAAGGTTTATATGTAATAACATCTATTACACTACTCCGAATTTAACGAGAAGCCGCGGGCAAAAGCTAGTAACCCATAAAAACATCGATGAAACGACATTAGATTGAAGTTTTCATTATTTTATTTTCAGATCTTCAGCGATATTAGCTACTGAAAGCAAGTGAAAATTGGAAATGTTCTAGAAGAATCGTATGTTACAATATTTATGATTTCATAGTATTTTTCTATAGAGCATGAAAATTCAACTGACCAGATGACTAAGAATATGTTTTGTTTTAACTGCCTTTTACATCTTCATTGCCATAGAAATCATGAATTTTAATTTGCCTCCATTTTTGCTAATTGACTAAAACCTCGATTAATTAATTAATCAATCATTATAATTCTATTGAATTATTATTTTATTACATTATTAACGGCTATTCTAGGTAACCTTTTGAGTTGAGTCATTACACATTTATTCGGTCAATTGACACATTGAGGTGCTTTTAAATTGTCATATTTATAAAAAAAAAAAAAATTTGTTATCTTCTTCTGCATCCTTGTTATGGCGCACGCAGTTAAACCAAATATAATAATTAGGAAAATACCTATGTACGTTATTTTCTTTGTTTTTTTTTTCTTTAATAATTCTTGACTGTGGGAGTGGTGTTATTTGTGTTCACCATTCATACAAACCTTTCAATATCAGTCTTATCTATAGGAAATTATTTCATAAGTCACAAGCTCTTATTGGCTGAACCCACATAGCAAACGTGTGGAGTTAACATTTTATAAACAGTCTTCAGGTCTGGTTTAGCGGGTAGCTGAATATTTTACGAGTAAGTCGAAACGGAGTCGCCGGAGACTTCTATGGCGACGCCATTTTGCATCTTATGACGTAAACGTGGAAAGGTCAGTGACATGCAAAACAGAATAAGGTTTTGATATCGAAGTGCGAAAAATGGTTAATGGCAAATCTTTTTACAAATTGGAATGTAAGAAAGACAATTATTGAGAACCATTAATATTTTAGAAAATTATTCTGTGGACTATCTTAACTTTAGCTTGCTTAGCTCCTCATCCCGGCTCCGTCCAGATTGACCTGGATTATGATAGAAATCTGTGCCATACCGCTAACGTAGTTTTCTCTTAGAAAAGACTTTTTAAATCGGTTTGTATATCCAGAGATTACTCATACAACGTCAAAAAACTCACAAATGTACAAACTTTACCTCTTCAAATATTAGTAAACATAATTTCATCTGTTATTCTGAAACAAGTACCAATAAGAGCATACTTTTTGCTTGCTTGCTTTGATAAGCTAAACAACAAGTTTTGGGTTTAAAAAATACTTAAATTTCTTACAGATTTACACAGATCAATAACCCTCCATTTTTATAAGCCTCGTTTTCGCCAAGTGTTCAAAAGTATTTAAACGTAAACAAAACACTTGTAAAAACACTTCGCTAAAAAGCTTTAGTGAAAACTATTTGAAATTTAAGTAAGAAATTATTGAACTAACCACTGAACAAAAAGCATCTTGTTTATTCTATGCTTGAGCCAGACTAGAATAATTAAAGTTGGTTCCCCAAGGAAATTACAGAGTCCAATATTTAAAATTCTAATGTTAAGTGCTCCCAGACAAACATAATACTGGAATGAGGTATGTTTTTAAAAATTATAACGATATTCAGTTTCATATTTAGCCATTTTAATATAACATTGTCCCTTGTGAAGTGAGGACGGTAATATACAAACTGTCTTGTCATTGAATTATCATCATGTTATAAAAGCGAAACTATTTAAGTTGGTTTGTTGTATTTCTTTCACATTGTAAAATTTCTGTGTCTAGAAATAGATAGGCTTTGTTATTGAGTTTTCGTTACATGCCTACATGGAAAGCATGCTTTTCCCCTGGGAATTTTCTGTTACTACGCGGATAATGTCGGGGCTGGAAAGCTAGTTTCAGGTAATCCTAGATATATAGACGTATGCTTATATCTCTATAACAAAATTGAGTGCATTATAACACTGTAATTGCAGTTACAATGTGTGGTTGGGTTGGCCAAGGTGTGGTTATTTTAATTCAATTCAGAGAATTGAGTTTCTGGGTAAAAACAGATTTATTATCTATAAGAATAATAAAATAACAAACAGTAAATTCGATGCAGCTGACAGATTTATTAACGTTGTAGGTGGTTATTGCTAACAACTTTGTTACGTCTGCGCGCCGAAGTTTTATTTCTAGATTAAGATTCTCTCGTGTGTTTAGGTTCCAAGCAAAGACTGTTAGAAATGTCTTTAGAATTTTCTTCAGATTTTGTGTCGTTAGAATTTTTTTGTTACGTTTTATGTTATATTGATTTTTTTTTTATTTAGATGTGAGTTGTGGTTTACTAAGAGTATACTTTATATCATTGTTGATAAACATTTGACTGGAGTTCAGTTTCACCAATTGCTGATAAAGTCATTAAGCCTAATTAGCACCTTAACATTTTTTTTACATATATTTTAATACACTATTTCATAAAATTACGAATAGTGATTATATATATGCACTTTTACATATTTTTTCATACACTATTCGTAATTTTATCTCACAGTAAGGCAAAATAGAACTAATCCACAAGACACTGGCACTTAGTATTCATATTAAACAAACATAGCAGTACAAGACTGTCAGTCTATCATAAATATAAAAAAGTAGCAGAAAAAAATGCAAGTTAAAAAACACGACTTTAAATCTCATCAACAAACTAAAACAATGTAAACTGACACAAATTCCACAACAAAATGTTTAAATGGACAAGAAATAGTGACACAAGATTTTACGGACTGAAAGCACCTTGTTCAAAAGAAAAATCGCGAACAACCTTGGTGTGTAATGGGAAAACATGTGGAGCCATAAACCGAGCTCAGAGCGGCGAAATCACGCTTAGAATTTATTCTGATATGTATTTATACTGTACTGTATATGATATGTCTGTATCCCGTAGGAATATCGGGATAAAAGTTGCCTATATGTTATTCCAGATGTCCAGCTATCTACGTAAGAAATTTCATTGCAATCGGTTCAGTAGCTTTTGCGTGAAAGAGTAACAAACATACACACATGCTCACAAACTTTCGCATTTATAATATTAGTAGGATTTATCGTAATATAATTTCGTGTAACATTGTTTGTCCGCGATCAACTCCTAAACTAGTTAACCGATTTTAATCAAAGCTGTACACCATGTACAGTTTAAACCAACTAAAAAGGTAGGATAGTTTATATTATTTCAATTACGATAAATGACTATGCAGGCGGAGCCAGGGGGTGCCGCTAGTAGATCTATATTTTTTAAAGGATGTTAATGGATATATAACCCTCGTAGAAGGCTTGTGTCCCAGCAGTGAGAACATATATGGGCTGATGATGATGATGATGATGGATATATACTGAGTTCTAGATTATGACACAAAGTATAGTAAAGTTTAAAAAGTAGAAATATTACTTTTTAAATAACTTCAAAGAAGGGAAAATTCTCAATTCGACTGTATTATTATCTTTGTTACCTCGTAACTTTATACTAGTTGAGCCGGAAGCCTGAATCCTTTACTTTACCCTTCCCAGTCAATTCCTTTATTCCCGTTATCAAAACTTACCTACCCTTACCCTTTCAAAGTATATATCTGATACATAAAATTCACCTGTCACAGTTTTCGTTGCCATACTGCTCCGAAACGGCTGGACCGATTCTTATGAAATTTTGTGTGTATATTAAGTATGTCTGAGAATCGGCCAACATATATTTTTCATAACCCTAAATGATAAGAGTAAGGCAGAACAGCGTTTGCCGGGATAGCTAGTATAAAAACAAATCTCAGCTTTTCTAGCTCGACTGTAACCTACTAATGACCGCGTCAGAGCTCCTTTGCGCGTTTCGTGGCAGCGTGTTTTCAGGTCACTTACATTTTCCGACCCTCTATACCACTACTATTATGGAGAATTATTTTTAACTCGCGCGTATGAAAGAATTTGACGGCTTTTATATGTCAGGTTAGGTTAGCTAAGGGATTAACTCGCGCTCAAATTGCAGTTTAATGTGTGTTTTGTGGTAATTAGTTGTTTTGAATTTGCCTAGTTGTGATTTAAATTAGTTCAAAATTAAATGCTTTAGATATATTTACACTAGCTTTCCGCCCGCTGCTTCGGCTACGGAAAGGAAACAAGACTCGTATAGTTGCTGTGATTTCCGAGTTAAAAACTGTAAAATGTCCTTTCTCCGATCTTACACTATTTCTGTAATAAATTTCATCTAAATCATTTTCGTGGTTAAGGCGTAAAGAGGAGATACACAGGCAGATGGACAGAATTACCTTCGCATTTATAATACATATTGTATTGCGAATGTTCATGGGAGGTGGTGATCGCTTATAATCACACCAACCATCAGTTCAGTTACCTACTCTGCCATAAAAAAAAATTAAAATAATAAAACGTATTTAAAAAACACCCTATACACCACCTCCCAGAATTATTGCAAGCGCCGGTTAATTATAAGATTCAATATAACTTAAACAAGTGCAATTAGCTCCTCTTGAATAAACATTAGTTAGATTTACTGTGTTCCAATGTTAATAAATCGGCCCGCTTGTATCTTAGCACTAATTTATTGGTACTATATTAGTAGATCGTTCGAAAAGATTTATATATAGGGTGATAAAATTTAATTTAAATGGTTATTTCATTCTGAACGTTTTGGAGTTTTATTTGTCTAATTAATTTTCTGTATATATTATATACTTATGCAAATTAATATCAAATTACCATAAAATCTACATAAGCGTTTCATAGTACAGTAGAACAGTAGTAAAAAGTATAAAAAAGTAAAAAGTAGAAAAAGCGAGAGTTTGTAAGTATGAATGGATCTTTTTTACGGTTTAACGTAAAAACTACTGAATGGTATTTATTAAAACTTCACAATAACATAGCTAATTCATTAGAGTAAGGCAAGAGCGATATAAATACTTGTTAATGCGTCCGCGGGTGAAACCACGCCGCGCAGCTAATTATCTTATAATTACGCCTAGTAAGATATGATGTTGATATAGTATGATATTGATACGACCCTGTAACTGCTATATATTCAACTAACTATCCGTTCTGGTTTCGCCCCTTGCACATGTTTAAGGGCTCACATGTCCAATATTCAAGACTATTTGAAATCGGTTTCTAAAGACGCGTTCGACAAACAAACAAAGAAACAAACTCTTTAGCTATTATTTACATAAGTATAGATAATAACTCCAGCTATATATTCAATGAGAAAGTAATGCCCTTTACCTCCATAAGATATCCATAATATTGACTCATCTCTATTATAACACTGAACTTAAAAAACAATCTCATTCCCAAACCATTATGAAGATATAAAGTGCTCTTACGTAGTCCATATTGTCATAACTTATCTAAGAATTTTTATATGATGAATCATACGAAATGAGAATGTTAAGCTAAGTACACTTTCTATGTGTTATTGAGACATATTTCTGATAAAAAACAGACATCTAATATTTTAAAGAATGATATTGAAGCAACTATCATAGATATTAAATTTATGATGTGCCTAGGATCAGCTCGGCTAACGCCAACTCTTGTATAGAATATAGTAATTTTTTAGGAGTTATGATGTTTGGAAATAATGTGACCACTAAGGTCTTGATTATTTCCTTTTTTGATGCTAGATAAAGATAAATTACCTATTTATAAACAAACTCTCATTAACTCTTGTACACTATTCTATACTAATATTAAAAAGCTGAAGAGTTTGTTTGTTTGAACTTTAATCTCTGGTCCGATTTGAAAAATTCTTTCAGTATTAGATAGCCCATTTATTGAGGAAAGCTATATGCTATATATGTACCACGGGTGGAGCCGGGGCGGACCGCTAGTTATAAAATAAGATAATGAGACAACGTTAAACGAGATTATTTTTTTAAATATTGTGTCATTTATGCAAAGTGATCACAAGTATAAAAATATATATATATAAAAATTAATTTATTTCATTTATTATTTTTTAATTGTCATTATACTATAAGATAAAAAAGATACAAAGTGAAATACCTTTGCCTTTGTACTCCCTTCGCATACAAATATTAAGGACGTGTTCAAACAAAAACCCTTTTCGGTGGTCTCTAGAATGTATGACACCTGTTTCCTTCTTAGAAGCAGAATCATATCGGATTTGTTTGTAAAAAGCTGACGTATTATAGTTAGTGTCATAAGTTTAGGTTCTCTAGTATATTTTTGTATTAGAATTTGATTCATATAAATTTAATATGTGTGGTAGTCCGTGTGTTCCAGTTTGATGGCTAGGCTAATGTTATATCTTTAAACGAGCAACTCTTGTGTATATATAATTGGAATCTCGGAATCGGCTCCAACGATTTTCATGAAATTTAGTATATAGGGGGTTTCGGGGTCGATAAATCGATCTAGCTAGGAATCTTTTTTAGAAAATGTCATTTTCGTGTTTTATTCGTGTTTTTTTTCCTGATATCTATTGGTGAATAATAATACTATTTTGCTTCGTATATAGCTGGACAACTGAAATAACACATAGGCACTTTTTATACCGATATTCCTACGGGATACGGACTTACGCGGTTTCAACCGCGGGTCACAGCTAGTATTATTAAAACGAAACATGATCGGATGATAATGATGTATCTTTAACCGACGTTTCGACAAACGAAGGTGATTTTAATTCGACTATTGTTTTTGATTTTTATTCGATAACATCGAGACATTGAAACCGATGGGATTATTTTGTATTTCATAGAGAAAATGTTGATTTTTTTACCCTTTTATTAAAATTAGTTTATACTGAATAATGCACTAACATTGATAATATCTTATTATTTGAGAAACTTTTATTTAATAGTTTTAGCATGTCTCTGTTTTTGTATTAGTAAAATACATCCCTCCACACAATGACAGTACGTATGACTCAAAAAGTTATTTAATTACGGACCCCTAAAAGCACTCTGTACCGCTGTTATCAAAGGTAAAAAATAAACAAAACCCCACCCTACAGTTTTAATCTGCTTCGAAGATAAACTCGCTGATTCTACCCTTGACTGTAAATCTATGCTTATAATATATACTAATATAAATTTAATGAGTTTGCTTATCTATTTGAACGCGCTAATACTAGGAACCACTGGACCGATTTCGAAAATTCTTCCACCTTTGGATATGTACGTGATCCTTGGTTGTCAGGAGCTGTATATTTACTTGGTGTGAAGCGGATGATTGGTTTAATTAATTATTGTCAATACATGCTCGACTATAATTATAACTAACTAGCATTCCGCCCGCGGCTTTGCTCGCGTAGTAACTCGGGGGGTTACCGACAAAGTTCCCGTTCCCGTTAGATTTCCGAGATAAAAACTATCCTATGTCCTTTCTCGGGTCTAGAACTATCTCTGTACCAAATTTCAACATAATCGGTTTAGCCGTTCTTGAGTTATAAATAGTGTAACTAACACGACTTTCTTTTATATATATAAATGACGTCAAATGGTTGAAATTCGACTTAATTTACACTAACTCGCATTTCTGGACCATTGACATTGACTTTATTTCACCAATATTGTCATTTTTTTGCTATGAGCGGGCAACTGAAGTTCGTCTGATGGTGAGCGATCACTTCTGCCCATGAAAATTCGGAGACGTAGTGCATTTCCGAATGTTCAAGGCCGCTGTGCCTCTGCGAACATGCTATCCGCTTTCAAGGGAGCAGGGATAAGGAAAGAATTGACATTTGGAACGAAGGAATGGACAGGGAAGGGTGAGCAAAAGGAAACGGGCCTTCAGTTCTCCCACACAACGCACGAAACACAGCAGTTTATTCATCTGACCCATAGATCTGGCCTTATATGACGGGTTCATCTCAGTTCATTAAATTAAAATGAGCAATAATTAGTATAACAAGCCTACGCACGTTTTAAAATAACAGCTTTTCTTCCATTTGAATATAATTTATAAAAGTACGTGGACATTTCATAATGAACGCTGTGATTAAAACATTGGAAAGCTTTTAAACTTTTTCAATCCTTTTATAAAGAAATAAGTATTTTACTAAGGCTTTAATGAGACTTAGAAACTTAAGACGATCGTATTTTAAATGTTGTTAAGACTAAAAACGTATTGGTTTATTTTGATAGCCTTTTTCCATTACAATAGTAATAATAAAAAATATCTTCTAAAAGTACAGATATCATTACTCAACTTAATAAACTCAATAATCAAAGTACAATTTTTATTCAAGTTTATTTTTACAAGTATGTATGAATTTCGAAATTATATACTTTAAACAGATTTTAAGCGCAATTTAATCATTATATTCATTATATAAACACAAGAAAATACTAATTTATGTATAATGTACTTTTTTTTAAATATCTTTGATTTTGAAAGTCGCTTCTGCTGAGTAGGTATACCGTAAGATCAGCAAAAAGCAGCACAGTTTCTCTTTTCAATGTCACTTTATTCATAATATAGTTCACTTACTTTATAATTAAAACTTGTGTTGTAACCGCATTGCAACTTTATTTACAGCGTTACAGTTCCAAAATAATTTTATTTACACAATACTAAACCACCTTCAGATTGTAAACAACTATATCAAATTAACACAGGAGGCATCAGCTTTCAAATAAAAAGAATCATCAAAATCAAAATCGGCTCAACCAATAAAAAATTGTGATATGAGGTAACAGACGGACAAAAAAGCAGTCGAATTGAGAACCTCCTCCTTTTTGAAGTCGGTTAAAAAGCACTCAGTTCGCCAGCTCATTCAACATTTAAAAGTAAATTATACCTGACGATATATTCCGAAGCCGGTCGTTGTTTTTATAATTAAATAACATTTAAATGTAAATAACAGTGAAGCTGGATGCTGCTGGCTGGTAATCTTAAACATTACATTGTACTTTTTATCAAACAGACTAAAAAATTAGAATATTCCCACTTTTTTTAACGTTTCACAAAATTATAATGTTTTTACATCATCATCATCATCAGCCCTTATATGTTCCCACTGCTGGGACACAGGCCTCCTATGAGGGTTTTTACAAGGGCACGAAATTAAAATCGTTTAAGTAGCAACCAATAAACCGTGTAAGAAACCGATAACCACAAAAATTAAAACAACGAACAAGATAAACCATAAAATCACAGAGACCCCTCCAAATTACTAAAACATTATGCGTACAGGTCCCACAATTCCACGCAAAGCGCGACATATCTTAACCGATAAAAAAATAATGTCTTACATTAAGGGAGGACTTAATTTAAATATTATCGCCGGTCCTTGTTACACTTGTAATCTCAGCGTACTTCTATCTCGTTCTCACTCACAATAATTCACGGGAATACGTTGAACAAAATGACTTTTTAAGTGAACTAAGCAGTGGTGGTTTTTAAAAGAAATTGTCCCATTACGTCTCTCGCTCCATTGGTTAGGTCTTTATTGTACGATTTCTTGTGTACTTTTAATGGATTTGTGTTAAATTTTATGTGGTTGCTTTAGGTGTGCCTTCAATTGTATCGTCTTGATTGATTGCTGTTTGTGCATAAAGATTTTATTTGGATTTATGCAGGTTTTTACTTTTATCGTGGTTATAATAAAATCTGCGGTAAGTGTGCGTTACTTAAAAGGTCTCCTGATTTGGATCGACAGGATTAAAAACCCCTTACGTACACTCTGTATCAGAGGAAGCGAGACAATTTAATTAAATCGTGTTTTAAGTATTTTATCTTACTACGTTTTTTATTTTTAGCTTCAAAAGTTCTCCTAATATTTTACTAAGTCAAAAGCTTGGTTATTGACTACAATCATTATGTGTTATTCTGTCATCGAAGTCTTCAATATATTATTCTATGTTATATATTATTCATGAGTCAATCTCAAACATTTATCTATTCATTTGACTTCTTATAGAAGCACCTTTGAATCGTCATAACATAGTTTTAACATTTACCATTGGGAACCGACGGCTGGGAAAGCAGTTTCTACAGAGAAGAGACGGCAAGAAACTCTGTACATGCTTTCAAATCATGTCAATTTTCCATTTTAATTCAATGTAGGTAACATGCATACACAATGATGATTCCAAAGGAATTTCTTAAGCGACAACATTCCATAAATTTTCATCTGTCAAATATTCATTAACACTACAGAAAGCTCTCTGAACTAATACATGTTTAATAGCTACATCTTACTAGCATACATCAATAGCAATATAAAACAAACTTGAATAACCCCAATCTACAGGGCATAATAATGCAACATTTCAATATACGTTTTTATCACACGACATAAATTATTGGAGGAAACAAAAGTGCACAAAAAGAAATTGTCAAACCGCGTATCTTTGTGCCGCATGTGGGGGCGCCTCACACCCTATCTGATTTATTGGTACAAGTTTTTAGGGTTCCGTAAGTAAACATATTCCTATAATTGTTATGCGATGGAAGTTTTGATGAACATATGTTATACTAGCTGCGCCTCGCAGTTTCACCTGCGTAAGTGCGTATCCCGTAGGAATATTGGGATATAAAGTTGCTTATATGTTATTCCAGTTGTCCAGTCGTCTACGTACCAAATTTCATTGCAATCGGTGCAGTAGTTATTGCGTGAAAGAGCAAAAAACACACACACATCACTACAAACTTTCGCATTTATAGTATTAGTATTCTTTATATAGTATTAGTAGTAGTATTAGTATTTTGTTGCTTAAAAACGTAAGAAGAAAATCTCAATAACATTTGGCATAAATATAGATCATCGCAGTCTTAATTAGCGAAGTCGTTAGCCAGCTCTTATAATATAAAACAATTGTTCATTTATACTTCTTAAAAACAGCATATACGTTGTTTAGGTTAGCAAGTTTTACTGAAAAGAAAGCTCAAAAATATTTGTCGCCGCATAAATAACATTGAATCATTTTATATGCATAACCTATATACTTCGGAAACATCGTTTGCATAATTAATTTAATATTAAAGAAAATGTATTATTTTTTTTACCAAATTCAATATCGTTTCAAAACAAAAGTAAGAACGGAACCCATACGAACCCTTTTGTGAGGCGCTTGACATTTTTGTGATCAATTTTGAATTAGGGTTATCTCACATAAGCCGTGGCTTAATTGGGGGCCTGAAGATTGACTAATGTATTTTTAACAAAGGTTCGTTTTTATTAACCCCTTTGATTATAAATTTACTCCCCGTTTCGGAATGTCGAAACGTGTGCTTTAATTATTTTGTATTTTTAACGAGATAAACAAAGATCGTGTTGTTATTTCACAGTGTAAACATGGTAAAGCGTGTTAGACGTGTTGGAGGGAATTATACTCAACTCGAAAGTTTAAAACTTATGCTTTTACATGTGTTGTTTTATAAATTTATAACGTATTTTCTGTTCTGAAACTTCAAACATTGTCTTGAATTCGCTTTAAGATACACAGAAACGTATAGTAATTAATTATTGTGGAGTTTAGAGACTTTAACGATACTGATTTTACTTTCGAATAATTATATTATTAATTCATTGTTTTTTTTTTACTAAGTATAATATTATATAATCTGTTACTATTTTAATATTATATAATCTGTTCTAATATTCTGTTAGTGTTGAATTATTCAAATTATTTGTTTGTGCATATTTAGCAATTCATTTATTCTTGGGTGAAGCGAACTAAGGGGATCATTAAGATAATGAAAAAGTTAACAAAAGGATACGCCTTTTGTTAAAAAGTATCAGTTTTGCCTTGCTTTTCTTTCTTCCTTTATCAATATACATATTGAATTAGTAATTTAAGGTATACGGACACAGCTTTTAAGAGTTAATTGTTTCAAACAAAGTAAATGTTTGTTATATTAACAAGTAAATTATATTACATATTATAATCTTTATCTAAACTTATATTGACGTGACAACGTCAGGTTGCGGCTCGGAGGCACTTATGAAAAAGTGTAACGCCCGGTAACGTTACGATGAGTCACCGAACTATGATCGGTCCGCCGCGCGCGCAGCACTAGAGAATTAGGCGCATTGAATCGGCGCGTGCTTGTGTCTCTGTCTCTGTCTTTTTAGTAAACAATTAATATTTTCTATAGTTAAAATTTGTGCAATTCTTATTTTCATTCAATTCCTTGTTCCAATTGTGCAATGTAATAATATTCATATCAATAAATATTCTACCGAGAAAAAGACGTTGTCACGTAAAATCTTCGCCCGTAAAACCGACTTTACAGGCAACCATTTTTTTTTTATATCCTGAAGATGCAATCAGTGTTCATGAATACAATAAAGCCTTCACTCGAACTGTTTGATATATATTGAGTCCAGACCATGTCGGTTTGTGGCGAACCACACCGCGTTTCAGCCATTATATACACTCGAATTCATAACGTGTTTATTACAACTATTGAAGTGTTTACCACACATTGGTATTAAGGTATAAGGAAATAGACGATAAGCAAGGAAGGAATGGACTGGGAAGGGTAAGGAAAAGGACACAAATCAGTATAAATTTAAACGCAAATCACTTCATAACTAATCGGATGAAATTTGAGACAGCTGATATAATAGTCTCGATTTATCCATCCTTACAGATTTTCTTTAGAATAAAGAATCGGTTATAATTAGTGAAAATGCTAATTTACATAAAATATTAAAAACACAAATTTTTGAAAATAATACCTTTATTCGACATTTATCTAATTATTTACACAACTATACAAACATAATGCATTCGTTCTCAATATTCTTCATCAATAAACATATCATTAACATTATTTACAGTATCAAATTACGTCAGTATTTCGTATACACTTTATAAAATACCACGTGATAAAATTAACCTCTCCTTGTTACCATGGCAACGTATTCTTGTTAATAAATTGAAATAGCTTGTATTATTACAAAAGCTACCGGATCACTCAAAAAGCAATCTACTGCGAACTAGTAAAAGAGTTAAAATTGCTTGCCACACTCAAATATTAGTCTCGCATAACCTATAGTTGGACTCAAAGTATACGAAATAAAATTACATATCTGCTCCAATACAATAAGATAACAGGGAACACAATATTATATAGAACATTAGATGTCAATAATCTACGTTCGTTTTTAATCTTCATTTCCAATTGCTCGATGATCCGATACAAATTTAGTCAAATGTAATATACTATGTTATTTATGATTTTATATATGCCTATATGAATAGTCATAGTATAATCTTCAACGAGTTCAAAGACATGTCTTATGATATAACGCTAACAAATTATGAACAGTATTCTAAAGAGTGATTTATAAGTATCTAATATATCCGCCTATTTCATAATAAATATGGAAGTAACTGTTGCCTAAATTAAAGATGCTTAAACTCTTTGATTTTGGCCACCTACAGATAATTTCTATAATCTTTGAGAGAGAGAGAGAGAGAGAGAGAATAAACATTTTCAACATGACACTCCTTCAACAGTTGCTATTAATTTTGTTTTTATTCGTAATTAACATCACAAAAGGTTTAACTAGCTTTTAGTAAAGACATTCGGAACGGAATTTCGCTTTCCATTCTACGCAGTTATTCTAAATTAACATGTTTATACCTTATATATACCACGTGGTTATGTGTGTCACTTCTCGGGCGATATAACGCTTCTAACCTAGTCTATTCGATTTTGTTAATGAAACAATAATACAAGTCTTTATATGGTTAGATGGCTTCATAAGTATCATTTATGTATTTGTTAAGTTTATTTATTAATTTAAACTGCTTATTCTGTAGGAAACATAACATACAATTGAATAAAAATGAAACTTAAATCTTTATTTATCTTAGTATTCACAACCTCATAATAACACTAGCTAAATATTTTTTTTATATAAATTTCAAGAACGGAATTAAAAAAAGGAATTATAAAAATTTCTTCCTTCTTATCTTCAATATTATAATCAAATGATCATCATACTGGAGATGTAAACGGGAGTATACCAAATTGTTGCTTAAGAATTCATTGATAAATTGCCAATTAAACTGTCAATTACATCAGCAGTAAAGAAAAAGTTAACAAATATTTAATGATAATTGACGCACATATCTAAGATTCATGTTATGTAATATAAAAAGTCCAAAAAACATCGCTATCAACGCAATATATAATTCCTGCAGATAAAGCATATTTCCTTTCCATATTTACAGAATTTCAATGCAAAATCGTTGCGTGTGTAAAGAATATCGTTTTTTTATTACTTTATTCTTCACTGTCTGATTTTTTGGGGGCAACAGGCAGGAAATGGGGCAGAAAGATTGCCGACTCGGAAGAATCCTGGTTCAGTACTTGGTTGACATCTGTAAAATGAAAAGTACATTTTCAGTGTTGTATGATGCAATAATTTATTATTATTTTTTTTAAGAATTAATGGCTTGGTTACAAGACCTTTAAGCAATAATTTATTCCATTGATAACATAAGCTATGTTGTTGACGAATTTGTTAATGATTTGTCTTTTTTATTGAGTGGAATTGTAATAATGAATTGTGATTTGTATTCTATTTTTTTTATGTTATTCTAATTTTTAAGCAATGCTCTTAATGTATAATTGTCGTTCGTAGGTGCCCCTTTGGGGTTTAAATCGCAATAAATAATTTTGACGTTGATTCCGAGGTACATAAAGTTTTCTACATTGTTGTGGACTTTATACGGAATAGGTGCATATTTCCCTAAAGGGAACGGAGTCTTAATAAATTAAAAATGTTTGACAATATAATAAAATTGTCAGAATTCTTATTTATAATAATTCGATGACCCTTGGGTATAATTTTTACATGATTTATTTACAAAAGATAAAATAATCATATACAGAATATATAAGTATAAATTTCATAAATTTCCATGCTTACAATAGGTTCGAATATAATAATTATATTTCGGACAATCGGGATTATATTTGTTGAGAGGAGCTAAACATAAAAGCAACAGAAGAATTGTATAATATTATGACACCGTTGGTATAAAACTAGTAGATATAAACCAGAAATTAAACGATTATCCTCATTTCGTTTAAACTTTGTCTCCGATGTAAAGCGTCGCTGTTTCGCTTTAATTAAAAGGCAAGACGCTGAGCGAAAATTTTATCCAAATATTAAGCAAATTTAATCGCTCTTAGAGCCACTATGCATTGTTATCGAAGTAAACATTTAAGGAGCATCTGAAATTCGTTAAATTTATACGTATATCTAAAGATAAAGAATTATATGTTTTATCTCACAAATAGATTGTTTAGATAGCGTCAATTTCAACGACGATGATATTACAATTATTTAATTAATTCGTACGTTTAGTTAAGTTTTTATGCAATTAATTAGTAAAGTAAAGATAGAGAATATTGGGGTTTCCTGCATATGTCCTGATTTCCATATGAATAGTACCTAATTACTTATTACTAGACACTCGTCCCGTCTCCGCCCAGATATCAAGATTCCTGTTTTATCCCAAGGGAGTATTTAATCGGAATAAAGAATATCCTATCACCCAAATTAACTAACATACCCAGTCTGTATAGCAAATTTCATCAAAATCTGTTCAGCGTGTATGACGGATAAACAAAGAAACAAATGAACTTTCACATTTATAATATTAGAGTGAGAGTGTCACTGTCACATCAGTGATAGTGGTTTTTAATATTGATACCTACTTCTATTTTATAAAAGAAAATGATATATTGCCATTATCCATACCTAATAAATAAGTTACTAGCTACGCCCCGCGTTTTCCCCCGCATAAGTCTGTATTCCGTAGGAATATCGAGGTTAAAAGTTACCTATGAGTTACTCCAGTTGTCCAGCTACCTACGTACCAAATTTCATTGCAATCGGTTCAGTAGTGTTTGCGTGTAAGTAACAAACATACACATACATCCATCCTCACATACTTTCGCATTTATAGTATTAGTAGGACAACGAATAGTCGCTTATATGGATATTCATTAAGGTTGAAACCTAGTTTAAAATTACATTATAACTTCTGCTGTTAATTATTTAAGTTCAAAATTTGCTTACACTAAAAATAGTATGGGCTTGAAAGAGCCAACCAGCTCCAGAACTTCCACTACATTTGAAATTTCTTAATGTGCAAAACTTGTTTGTAACCAACTAACGAGACAAAGTTAAAAACCGCGTCATATTAATTAAAAGTTTTTCGGACAAATAACTATCTAAATTTCAACAGGATTTTTCTAGTTAATTTAACGAAGTAACTTTTTTGGTGAATGTTGTGCGGAGAGTTGTGACGGTGGGTGAAATAAAATCATTAATGCAACAGCAGATTTTTGCAGATTTTTGCATTTTAGCTGCATTTCACATTTAGACATACTTATGAAATTATGTTGTATTTTCTTGTGTTTGATTTTACACGAGTATTTTACATTTAGAAATTAAATCATGAAATAATCACGCTCGCTGTAAATTGTTCGAAACGTCGGGTTAATAATGTAATGAATGTTAAAAAATAAATAGAAAAACATATGGTAGATAAATCTATATAAAAATGTGTTCGGGTAGTAGTAAGTATTAAAGTGTTCTTCAAATAGAACGAATATAGCCCTTTATTATGACAACCAGCTCACAAAGCATCGGTCCAATCATTAAGAAATTATCTCAGTGAACTCAGAAGATCGCATTCTTTCAACTTTTTATAATATGTCCCTTTTTAAGGCGACAAAGATGAACCCAGTTAAGGGTAGAAACATCTGTCAAGACAAAAGGTTGGATTCCGGTGTTTTTTGTTGCATTAATTTGTCACCTTTTTTAGGGAACCGAGTGATTCATTATGGGGTTGTTTGGATTTGACGCTTGAAAGGTGTAACTAATTATTTGTATTTGTTTTGAATTTCGAATGATAAATGAATGTAATAAACTGTTGTAATGAAGGAATGAAATATTTTGTACATTTCTCCTTTTTGACTTGACTTGATTCACAAAATTTTTGGTTTTGCAATGTATATTTGTAGCTAGCTCAGCTCTAGTATGTGTCAACTTTTGATAAATCTGACCATTAGAAATTTTGAAAGAATAGAAAAAATTTCTAATTTATAAAGCATTTCAATGCTATAAAACAAAAAAATTAAATTTAACAAAGGCCGCGTTCCATCGATACAATATTGTAATAATTGAAATAATGTTTCGTATTGGTTGTGATGGTTCTTAATCATCTCAATAGATGGCGTGGGGTGCCCCTTAGGCACATGAAACCGAAAGAATAGAAGAAATTCGATTACTGTGGCAGGATCACGGGTGGCCGAGAGGCTAGGCGTTGCTACGGTTAGGCAAGATACGCAGGTTCGAATCCTGCCTCGTGATCAAATTTTTTCTATTCTTTCAAAATTTCTAATTTATAAAGCATTTCAATGCTATAAAACTAAAAAATTAAATCTGACCATGTTAAAAATGTATAAAAATATTCATCATCCACGTATCAAACAGTTCATCATCCAACTAAATACGAGTACAACTATTGCGTTAAGTCTTTATTTCTAATTATTATTATCATATTACGTTACCAATATAATACAGTGATATAAAATAAAGTCAAACAAACTTACTTACATTGTACTAGCGAGATAAGTTTCATACTCTTCAACGTCTGTTCTATCTGTTATCACATGTCTCTTTTCTCTGGTCAATTCATCAATTTTGATTACTTTTCCAACTCTTTCCAACTTAACAGTCTTGCCAGAAGGCTTTAATAATTTAGATTTGTGCAATACGTTAGCTTTAACTTCTTCCAAAACGTTAGCAGATAACTGTTCAGTCTGCCATTCGGGTAATACCTCTTCTGGTTTGATATCATCTTTCATATCTTCCACGATTTCTTTGTCTTTTATATTTTCAGGGTCAATATCTACGATGGGTGTTTGGGCAACATAACCAAAGTATGGGTAGTAACCTTTTTTATTGTAACTGTTTAATTGTGCCCAGGGGTAATTGTTATAGTAAAAACTGGGAGGATAGGCATTATAGTTATAGTTATGAACGTATGAAAATGGATATGGTAACAGCATCGGTCGTGCGGATGGAAGGCGTTGTTGTTTTATATAAGGCCGAATTATAGTCCGATCATACCATGGTAATTGTAGCAACTTAGCTGGTGGTTTTTTTGTACAAGGCCGGGTAGTTGGTACCACAGGAGTTGTATACGGTCTGCTATACGCATTTGAAGCAGTTCTATGAAAGTGTGACATGGGGTAATAATATGGCAATTTCCCGAAATCTTTGTCAGTGAAGGGCGCAGTGAAATATGTTAATGGCTGTCGATAATTTCTCGTGGAAAGTGATCGCGTGTCATCTTTTGTTATGTCGGTTGAGTTTTGCTCCATATGGATTTGGTGAAGGGGTTTATAAAAATATGATTTATTATCGGTATTTTTGTTTTTTACAATTTCTTTGCTTGGCTCTGTGCTCTTTTGCTTATTTTCAAAAATTCCTCCATCAGATTCCTTATAAATGTCCTGTGCCAAATTATATATTTCTACTATGGCTTCTAAATCACTTTTCTTTACTGTATGCAATATGTCTGTAATGGTTTTAATTTCTGCTTCAGTTAAGTATCTATCATCCTTATCATCTGCTCTATATGTTTCTTTGTTGATATCGTTTATATTTTTAAAAGAATCAGGTTCAAAAATTGGACGTTTTTCTTCTTGCAAATTCGTCTTTACAAAGTTCTGTTGACTAGGGCTTGTACTCATGTCATTGAGTTTGCTTATAAAATTATCTGTTATGTTTATTTTCTTTATAGGCATATATTCTGTCTGTGTATGATTTTTCTTTCTTAATTTGCACGTGTAATTCCCGCAGAACGATTGTGAGGGCCATGTCGCGTTTACTGGATATAGTTTTTTCGTATCTGGGTCTTGACAATATAAACCTGAAAAAAAAATCACTCAGTTTAAATCACAGCTGTTGTGGTGTATTTATGTAAGATGTTACATGCCGGCAATATATTTGCAGTTTTCCTAATGTTTTGAAGGAAGTACCTAACCATATCATCCTAGTGAGTCGCCTGCTCCATTTCTTGGGTTATATAAAAAATAAGTGCTGTTTATTTATAAAATTTTCACATGCTTTTTTATTGTTAGGATGTTGTCTTTGATAAATATCATATCATAACTTAATTGGATAATAACACACTCGAACTGTCGTTTCAATAGGAACATTAAATTTTATCACTACTAACTACTCTTCACTATGAAGAATAATAAAAATAAAGACACCATGATGGAATTATGAAAATAATTAGATTTTTAAATATAACAACTGTTTCCTGTATTATACCTCGATAAAACAAGGCTATCGAATTTTAAAAACAACATCAACCATTACGATTATTTTGCTAACGAGTGGCGAGGACAGACGCAAATATATCTAACAAACATATACATCTTAATCTAAGATTAAAACTTATTTTGCGAAGCTAATGTATCGTCATTTAGCGCTTTCACTATATTAAAACTAACAAAAAGCTGCACCAACAAATTTCAAACTGAAGTAGGTATCTCAAACATTTTGCAATTAGCTTCTACATCATCAGCATCCCAAAATTGATAAGCACTACGCTGCTGAGAGGTAAATATTATCCAACGACAGTGACTGAAATATATTTGTCGTCAGCAAATATTTCCGTTATTTATTTAGGATTGTTAGTAGTTTTTCGTGTTGTTGAATTATATATGTGTTGTTGTTTGCTCGAGGAATTTGTCTTGATGTAACTGACTTTTGCAGTTAGTGCTATTTCTTTTCTGCGAAATAGTTGATTGGTAGTGTAATCCTGATGCTTTTTTACGTTCAATTGATGGGACAGCGTTTATTTTATTTGTCGAGACGTTTTATTTACATCTTAAACACTTCAATCCTGATAAAACATAATATATTAAACATAAGCTTGAAGCTAGAGGCGCGTTCTTTCCCCACTCTTTCCATATAATTCCGCAACCCTTAAAAACGCTCACCATCAGACAAACTGATTTTCATCAGGTACGGTCCAGGCGCTTAGCACAAATTTAAAGATTGGATAGGATTGTTCTGTATATACATTATGCATTCAATTAGTTACGTAACTAAGCAACAGTTTTAAATGAATTTTAATGTCGTTCTATATAAAGAATTTTTAAACATTGACTATGCAAAACTTTTGAAAAAACCGTAAATAGATATAGGTAATATCATTTTGATATAATAAATTAGCTAATCAGTATAAAATTAACATTTTGTGTTACACAGCATACTTCCGACTAAGTAATAGATATTTGCAAACACAGCATATTGCCTCTACTAGATAAATTGATTGCAAATCTTTATTTTTCAAACAAATTACAGATTAAATAAACAGTACACACCTTTAACAGATCGTGTCGCTTCAACACTACAGATAATTAATAAAATGCACGTATAAAAAAACATGTTGCACTGCGCTCGTGTGGCTAGCGGATACTGAATTTTGTCATGTGTATTGTTATGATTTTAATTACGCTTGTTATTCGTAACGGTTCTCAAAGTGTTGACTTTTATTTTAGCTCTCTTATTCGCGTGTGTCATTTGCATAGAAAATACTTTTGTTGATTAATCTAGATTAAATATTTACGTGGATGTTAATCTAAATAGGAGATACATTATTATTGCAATATCATGATATGATTATAGTTAAAACATAAGATACTACATCATAAAATGTACGTGGTAGTCGAGCAGGCTTCGGCATAAATTGAGCCAGCTCGCACCGGTGAAGTACCACACCCCCACAGAAAACCGGCGTAAAATAATAGCATGCTATTGTGTTTCGTTCGGTAAGTGGTGGAGCTGGAGGCCCATATCCTTTTCCTTACACTTCCTAGTCCTTTCCTTTATTCCTCTCATCAATCCTTTCTTAATCCCTTCCCACTTTTAAAAGCTTTCGCCATATTTAACAACAGAAAATTATAAAGATTGTAATATAACAAACAGAGTATTTCAAGTATTAACAATTGAACATTTAAAATTTTTCGCCATCAAAGGCAACTTGGTACTGCATATAAAAATCAAACACTTTGACAACAGCTGCGCGTTTTATTTCGCAAACGTGACAAAATCCAGTATACTAAAGTGCGACAATCGTTCAAATTACTCACACAGCAATGTCTCTGATTTGATTATATAGATTATACGTGTACGAGTTTTTGTATGATAATGAACTTATTCATCTACACGCAGTCATGGTCGAAATTTGAAGGTAATTTAGAACTAAACGTATAGGACTTTTTTTAGTATAAATTAAGCGAGTGAGCACTTTTAGAATTTATGTTCTTGTATTTTTTGTAATTGATGATTAGTAAATCTAATGCAACACATACTTGATATATTTCTATGAGAGTTTTTATTTTAATTTAGTGAATATGTATGACTCTTACGATCTATCGTATTTACTGTTATTTATTTGAGACATAGTTATAAACTTATGCAATGAAACAATTATCGATCTTTAAATTCCTTCTAATATTTATAACATATTTGTTTTCCATATTGGTCATTGACGTTAAACAATTGTTTTAGATGCAATGATAGGTACCAAATTCATTTCAGCACTATTTATAGGAGATGAATTTAGACACAGTCATGGCTAGAGCCTAATCAAAAAAAAAATACGTGCTAACAGGATTTATAAAGTTACAAATTGTGAATATAAGCAACAAATAGGACGTTTTAAATACAAGAAACACTAGTATTTTAAATAGAAAAATCGTCAAACAGACGCATATTAACTGGGGCGCACAGCAAATGTTTACGAAACTGGGAAATACCGAAAATACGCCCCATTCATGCCCATACGTTGAGTGACCTCGCAAAATATTAGCATCGCTTTTGAATCGCGATGTTTTGAATTTTATATCGTGTTTATTTGCCACTACATGTAGCCAGTGTGCTGTGGCTTTTATGTTAGCTTGCTGTTGGGTACGACTTCGCTTGTACTTCTTGGTATTAGGACATTTTTTAAGGAATATGTTACGCTGTTTTGATCTGAGTTTTGAATGAAAGATGACTGAACAAAGGTTACAGGTTTTATTTGAAAAATATGTTACATCTTCAACCGACAATTTACTGTGTCATAATAAAAATAAGCGACTGTTATATTGATTGCGATTTTGATAAACAATTTCTATACCTGTATATTTTCCTTATGCAGCCATTCATACTAGGTATTAATTAGTAGACCATCTGATTCTATAGCTACCTTTAGATCCAATAGCTACATTTATAAAATATAAAGATATCCGAGAAACTCAACTTTCAATTTGAAATATCTAGCCAGTCAGCACTACAAGTAATATAAAGTTTAACAAATAAATTGTATAACTCTACCTTGACGTATAATTATAGGTTATAATTTCCTTTTAAGGTCAGAGGTTATTAAAAATTACGAACAAACTCATTGCTCTGCATCCTTAAGCGGTATTACAAAGAGGTTTTAATATCAAAAACAATTCCATACAGGACTCGACAGAAATTAAACGACTCAGCGGGTGGCACATCATGTTATTTAATTTAAGGCATAATGCACCTTAAGGGTGAGGGAATAAAATAGATAATTCCGTCCATGATTTTGACGTGTAAAATTCTATAGCCTCTGACAGGTACTTAATTGTTTACACAAAAATAGACCGTACGCTCATTTGAATAAGAAAAAGAGTGGTGTGTTAATGACGTGTAAAATTATATGGTTTTTAACTCTCTCAGCGGGTGCTAACATATTGGTGTTAAAAAAATATAAATTGCTTGTTGAACGTGTGAAGATTCGATGATGGCAAAATTATACGGTGAAAATTATTCCTGCATTTTTAACACTTATAATGTTTTATATACGACTTTAATTGCGATTTTGTTTTTATCCGTTAGCTTTATAATCTTTGAAATAAGTGGTTTGATTTTATTTTTGATGACACGGATATATTTTATTTTAGAGTTCAAGTATATATGCTTTTCGTTCTTGTATACTGTGTGAATAACATATCTTTCAAATTGTTAATAATATCCTATAAGTAACCAATGGCGTAGGTTTATTGAGTGGAGCTATTTATTAAGAGAATCGAGAACACTTTTAAAAGTAATTCATAGTATAAATATAGATAACGAAGCCTTTTTCTCGACTCTCACATTCACTACATTTTGAATGTGGGAGTCGAGCACGCTTCGGCGCGAATTGGGCCAGGGCAGTTCCTATTTCATTCAAGGTACTACTCCACCGCTGAAGATCAGCACGAAATAGTAATATGTTATTACTTTTATGTTTCGTTCGGTGAGTCGGGAGCTGGAGGCTTCCTTTTCCTAACCCTTGCCAATTCTTTCCTTTCCCTTCAATCAATCCTTTCTCTATCTCACAACTTTTTAGTCGGCAATCCATTTGCAGAGAGTTAAGTTTCTGCAAATGGCCTTACGCCTCTGCAAATGATCATGAGCGCTTTAGGCGACCTTTAGGCGACCCACTGCACCTTTGCCGACTATGCCGTAAAAAATTACAACTGAAAATTTTCAAAGAACAGGACTTTTCTTGCAAAACTCCAATAAACTTAATCGAACTAACATCCAAAACTACACAGCCGCAGCACAGAACAATCGTACGAAGGTTCGTGTATCACGCGATTGCAACATTTCGTCCGATTCTCAACCAGCTGTTTCAAACCTATTCAGCTATTGTTCGTCTCTCGTGATCGCGTTCAAGTATTTTCTATATATTATAGAACTATATAATTGTCCATTTATTTATTTATTTAACTCTTCAACAACATTGTACATAGAAGGAAACTTAGAGATAATAATAATAATGAGTAAAATAAAGCGTACAATTTGTTTGGCGGCCTTATCACTTAGAAGTGATCTCTTCCAGGCAACCACGGTAAAAGGTAACGAGCATACTGCTAAACTATAAGCGGGACGAAAAACAGATACTTTTAAACAACTACTACTACATTTACTATGTGTTAGCAGCACATTGACCCGAAATTGTATTTATTTATGTTAGAACTTCCAAGAACTCAGAATACGTTATTATTACCTCACTCTAAGTAAGATATTTATATATCTCTTCTTCTTTTTCTATCTCTTCATGAGGTCTATTGAATTTTTGATGACAGGACATTTCATCATAAAAAGTCGGTCTTTATACAAACTATATAATGATACTTATGATATATAGGATAGAGTTGAATAAATATAAATAATAATTTGCAAAACTGATGACCCAATTAATACTTATATTATACATGGAAAGTTTCTAGGGTTGTAAAAAAACTATGTTTTTTTATATTTTTGACAAGAACGGTTGATTTGTTCTGTATGAAAACTGGCAAATAGATAGATATGTATCTTTGATAAGTACACGTGGAATTTTTTTTGCTCTTGAAATTGAACAAAATGGAAAAAATATGGTGCATCAGGGACACCACAAACAAGTGATGAAACCGGTCGGATCTTACGAATAGTAGATATTGTGGGAGTCGAGCACGCTTCGGCACGAATTGGGCCAGCTCGCACCGGGGAAGTACCACACCCCCACAGAAAACCGGCGTGAAATAGTGGCATGCCACTGTGTTTCGTACGGTGAGTGGGGGAGCCGGAGGCCCGTTTCCTTTTCCTCACCCGTCCTAGTCCATTCCTTCTTTCCAGTCGTTAATCCTTTCCTTTTCCCTTACCCCATAAAAGCAGGCAGCGCATTCACAAAGGTACTACCTTTGCGAATGTCTATGGGCGGTGGTGATAGCTTACCATCAGGCGAACCACCAGCTCAGCTGCCCGCTATGACATAAAAAAAAAAAAAAAAAAAAAAAAAAAATAGTATTAACGCGACAGTTTCTAAGGATGGACGGACGGATGGATTGACGTATAGATGTTTATAAGTCTGTCACACTAAATTATATTTCCTAAAATAATATTCGCTATACAGATTCATAAGACAGAATATAATTCTACTTCCTACGAATCCTACTAATATTATAAATGAGAAATTTTGTAAGAATGAGTGTGTGTTTGTTGCTCATTCACGCAAAAACTACTGAACCGATTGCAATGAAATTTGATACCTAGACAGCTGGACAACTGAAATAATATATAGGCAACTTTTTATTCCAACATTCCTACGGGATACGGACTTACGCAGGTGAAACCGCGGGGCATAGTTAGTAATAAATAAAGGTAGATTTAAATTTTCGAAGAGAAAGTCTACAGTACATAATACAAGTACTATATGACCACTGTTTGATTATTTATCAACAGCATACGTAATTGTATCATTAAGTCATCTATTCAACTGTAAGCATAATAATTTACTAGCCACGTGCCTCGGATTCGCGTGCGTTGACAGAGATATGCATAACTTAGGCTTTCATACTTGGTAGCTATTTTTGCAGCTACTTTTGAGTTAAACCGTAATTAATAATAAAAAATCAAATATTTCCTCTATATAACATTAGTTGCGATATAAATTAGACATAAAAATATATATTTCAGTCATTTCTACATTTGATAATAGACACTTACAAATTTTATGTATGTTTAAAACTAGCTTCGCAATGTTTGCAAAATGTTTCACCCGCGGACGAACCCACGCGCAACAACAATATGTATTACACTATTTATATAGCTCATGCCTTATTCTCATATATAAGCTATATTATTGTAGAGTTTTATTAAAGTCTATTTATTAGTTTTATCGTGAAAGAGTAACAAACATCCATCCATACTTATAAACTTTGGCGTTTATATTATGAGTAGGATAATTTGTTTGAAAGCCTCACAACACAGACTGTTCTAGTGTTTGATTAAATGCTGTATTTCTATATAATGCGTATATTTCAGACCAAAAAATTCTATGACACTTTTTAACGATTTTCGCGGGTTCGAATCCCGCCTCGTGATAAATGTTTTCTCATTTGTACGTTAAAAAAAACTAAAAATTTGACAAACATTTTTTTTATAAAGCAACTCATTTTAAATAAGCATAATACATATTTTGAATTAAAATCAAAAACCAGAAACATCAATGACATCCACACGGCACAAACAAACACACAGAACAATAAAAACAAATACAATTTTTGCAACTTGTCCAACACTTTGTGTAAATCATTCAGACCTTGTTAACTCTTACTTGATATATTATGGACATCGTCAAAAGGAAATTTAATGAAACAGTATACTTTTGCAATTTATTTTAATGTATTCGCATGTCTTTGTATGTTTTGCTGTTTGTTTCTTCGGTTGTTGTCTTTTTCGTGGGGTCACGTAGGTAGCTTATGAATATGGATATTGTTCGAATTTTCAACCGACTTTAAAAAAGGTGGAGGTTGAGAAATTTTGAAAGAATAGAAAAAATTTGATCACGAGACAGGATCCTGATTTATAAAGCATTTCAATGCTATAAAACTAAAAATTAAAAAGGTGGAGGTTAGTAATTCGACGTCGTTTTTGGCTTTCAAACTGAACTTTCGGTTGTGTGAACCTTGTTTATGGAAATAGGGATTCTGATGAGTCATTTTTATTTGAAATCGATATAAAAGTATAAACGGTACGTTTACATACCGATTAGTAGATGTGGTGTGTTTTAGTTTTTCTCTAAGTTTATCGTCACGGCAGGACCGATGTGGATATTTAGAGCAATTTTTATCGTAACGTTACGTAACGTAACGTTTATGTAGTATATAAAAGTTATAACTGCGTAATTATGTGCTTCTATAAGAAGTCTAGTTGAATGAATAAATGTTTGAGTTTGAGTTTAACACTTATTCTTAATTTAGAATGGTAAAGTCACAGGCTTTCTGATGTGGGAGTCGAACTCGTTTCGGCATGCACCGGGGAAGTACCACACCCGCACAGAAGACAGAAGTAAAACAGTAGCATACTATTGTGTTTCGTACGATGAGTTGGAGCTGGAGACCCGCTTCCTTTTCCTCACCCCTCCTAGTCCATTCCTTCTTTCCAGTCATCAATTCTTTCCTTATGTCTTCGCATTAAAATGCTTGTGGTGATGGCGTTCCATCAGGTGATCCGCTACCTCATAAAAAAGACTAGAACTAGGTCACTTTAATATAATTTGACAGAGGTATTCTTTACAATATCAAAAGAGACGCACCAATACGTTGTTTACAAAATATAATTATGCTAACAAAGGGTCTAGTTAGTTATAACACATGACTCAATCACTGAGCTGTCAATTATATCACCACATATTTGTTATCTGTTGCTTTTTTGTGTTTAAAAATGGAAGGGCTTTAATTGTTCTTTTTTAATCTCTGGCACAAATTGGACTAAAGATGTGAAATAACATTGGAAATGTATTTTTTTTTTAAGTTCTTTTTTGTTTAAACTCCAAATAATCCTTTGATCTTTATTGATTTTAAACAATTTGGAAATATTTTGCTGTTGTATGATAAAATCACGTACCCTATTATACATATTTAGCTTTATCAGTCCATAGATAATTGTGAAAATAACATATCAATAAGAAATAAGTATAATGTCTTATTAAAAACTTTATTATTCATTTCGTCCATATGATCCTCCACTTTTATTATTTTTACTATTTATGATTTCAACTCAGCACTAACCAATGCACCAAGTGGGCAATTTCTCTCATTATAATTAAGGTGATTGAGCGCTCTATATATTTCTTAATTCTTTAAACTCCATACTTTTACCGATACCGCTTCTAGAAAAGATACACGGATACAGTTATATATGAGATTTTGTTATACAAAAGGGCGCACTAAATCACTGTAAGTATGTAAATGGCTCATCTATTTTAATTAGTCGCTTTGATTGTATATGTGTTTGATGTATGGACCGTAGAGCTGTGAAAGTTTAGAAGTAACATTGTTATCAATTGACGATTTTTATTATTTAAAACAGTCGAAAGCATATTTCATGATTATAGTATACTATTGCGTTTCTGTATGTGTTCTACACAAATTGACTGATGTATTATAACTACTGCTATAATTTTGTTTATTTAGAAATTAAATATTCGAGCTGTTATTTATGTAAGTCAAAAATAATGGTAATAAAAACAAAAAAGATGAAAACGATCTATAGTTGAATCTATCCCTAAAATTATTTCATTACGTTAGTAGTTAAGCTATTTTACGTTTTTGTGATAATTACCAAAACTCACTAAGTATAGAGAGCTGCATACATATTTATCTTATACTATCTCTTAATACTGACGCCTCCTTGGTACAGTGATAAACGCGTGAGCGTAGAACCGAGGGGTCCTGGGTTCGATTCCCGGTGGGGACAATAAAAAAAAAATGTCTCGGTCTGGCAGGACACAGAAGGCTGATCACCTACTTGTCCATAAAGAAAATCAATCGATCAGTGAAACTGATGTATATCATCTGCCCCATACCCCAGTAGGGGACACGGGACTTCACTTTATCTCTTAATACGGGCCGCTCTATAGTATCTTAAGTCTATGGCTCGTTATTCCCAACGTAATTGGTAGATTCTTGGGCCGATACCGTCTCAACGCCTCCGCACAAATTTCTCCTAACATTAAACGTTTATTTATGTTATACTTATGTTTTGTTTGTATTCGACATGTTCTTAATTAAATAAAAAACGTAAATTATTCAGCTGTTTAATTGGGTCAACAAATTTCGTATTTTATTGTGTGGTTATAGAGCAAGGCCTACGTAAATAGAGTCTAAAAAAGTTTATATATTTTTCTTTTTGATTCTTATCGTAAAGTTGTCTTCATGTAGTGCTTATTAAGTACTATTTCACCGATCTGTGATTCTTTCCTTATTTGAAAGGTGGCGTCTTCGGTTTAGTATTTTGTTACAAATAATTCCAATAAAATAATTGAAAAAAGTCCATACAACTTAACGTCCATACAACTAAGCGTTTAAATATCATTGTCGTATTATTTGTCTACTGCGTAATGACTGTTTATAGTTTCATTAAGCAATTTATTTACATCATAATAATGGCGCTTCTCACTAATGCGGAAAGAGAAATAGTGAGTAGTTCACTACAATTAACTACAATCACACGCGTCTTTGAAATACTCGTTATTAATTGAAACGCTTATTATATTGAAAATTGTATGCATTGTAAGGGAATTTCTGTATTTATTATTGTGTGTTATACTGTGACTAGCAGTCTGCCCCGGCTTCACACGTGGTACATATATAGCCTTCCTCAATAAATAGGCTATCTATCACCGAAATAATTTTTCAAATCAGACCAGTAGTTCCTGAGATTAGTGCGTTTAAACAAAGAAACTCTTCAACTTTGTGCTATTAAGTATAAAGTAAACTCATTCTGTTTCTTACATTCTAAGAGGCCCATATCCTTTTCCGTACCCTTCCCAGTCCCTTCCTTCATTCCTCTCATCAATTCTTTCCTAATCCCATCCCAATTAAAGTCGGTAATCCATTTGTAGAGAAGAAAGGTCTGCAATTGACCTTACGCCTCTCCAAATGTTCATGGACGGTGGTAGCGCTTACCATCAGGCGTACCCCCAGCTCCATTGCGCACTATGACATAAAATAAATAAATTCTAAATCCATCAAAACATTCCCCGTCCACGTTAAACACAAAAAGCCCATGCACAAGGTCGTTCCTCAATTTTTAGCCAATGGCATTTATAGATCTCGCCTAACATCGTTAAAACTTATTTGGCCGGAGCCCACCAGGCGACTGCCAAACGAGCCAAGCCCTTGGTCCTGCCAAATCACATGTTGTAAAGAGTTTAAACTTCGATACGATTATATTGATATAGTTTGAAGGAGTTGGGGATCTGGGTATGTCTGTAGATAAGCCATAGAAGAGAACTGTGCATTAGGATAAGATGGATTATATAAGAAAGAGGGAGGATGTAGTCTGTAATTTTTAACATTATTCTTTTATAGAACAATGCTAGATTATGCCTTCAGCTTATACATAACTACAGCAAATTTAAATACAAACTAGCATACCCGGCCACGCATTGCTGAGGCTGAGTAATAAGTAAAAATATTAAGCTTATAAATTTGGATAATTAATCGAAATAAAAACTATCCTATATTAAGTTGGACCAAATTATATATAAAATGCCAAATTTCATCGAAATCGATTGAGTTGGTGAAGAGTTCATTGGGAACTGACATCATGACACTGGATTTTTATATATTAAGATTATATATACAATAATGGAGTATATTTCGAGAACATTACAACAACTTTAAAACATTACCTGTTTCATAGAATAGTCATTTCACTAAAATCGTGCAAGAATTAATCAAATAAATACCAAAGAAAAAGGTGATAGAAAGTACTAGTTTTCAACCAATTACAATAATTGAGGAGGTTCTAGATTCGAATGTTATTTTTTCGCGTTTGTTACCTTAGGACGTTTGCCTAGGTGGACTGATTTTGCTGACTCTTTTTTAACTAAAATTATGTGACAAATAATTCCTTCTTCTCTCAACTTAAATATGATATAGTTTTTGTTAAAATCATTATTCATACGTAAAATTTTTACGACCGGATAATAAACTCTGAAATAAATAAACAATAAACACACATCTATACCACTCCCAAAACGATCACTTCCCGAAGCGAACCATTAATCGTCGGCAATTTCGAAATAATTAAATCAATCTAGTAATTTATCTCACAATAGCTCTTGTTAACCGACTTTCAAACAATGGGTACCTTACAATAGCATCTCACGACGTGACCCGAGCCTTTGGTTACAAAGTGACAAAGGGTAACGGGTAAGCACTTGATTTTTAGTCAATTTGAATAAAGGCTTTATGTCTTAGCTTTTATATACTTTTTTTGGTCTAAAAGGATATGGTGTTGCTACCTTTCCGCCCGCGGTTTTGCCTACGTAGTCGAAGTAAAAAATATACAGTAAGGGATTTTCTTAGCATAGTTATTATAAAAAAGAATCGACTTAAATAGGAGGTTATAATGCGAGCGATTTTTTTGTTTTGTTTCTTTGTCACATAGCTTTTTATTGGGTGCACTGATTTCGATGATACTTCTTTTATTTGCAAGCTGGTGTGTCTATCGTGATCCCATTTTTGGTCTAGTTCCGACAATTTTAAGGGTCATAGTTACTTTTTATAATTATAAATTTTGATAAAAACAAATTTATATCGTAGTTAATCTCTTCTAACAAAATATTTAAGGTATAATATATGGTGCGAATTGTTAACGCGAGTGACGCCGCGGGCCTAAAGCTACTTTCCATTTATAAACTGAAAAACCTCCGGCCACAAAGCCACGGCGTTTTCTACATTACCGCGAATCGTATATCGCCCCTTGCGCGATATTGATTTATATGGAAACTATTTATAACTGTTGGTAAAAAGGTGAGTCAATTTATTACTTTTACCCGTAAGAAGAAAGTTAAAGAACGCATAAAGAAGTTTATGCGTACAAGATTTACATGTAAATAAAAATCAATCGTCAATTGTGTTGCTAAGCTAATTTGAATATGGCTCGACTTATTTAACCATTTACTTTAATTTTTACTAAGGCACAATTGGAGGAAGGTTCTTATGGAAAGAAAAAATATAAAAATTATATTTTTAGGCATTTTGTAGTCTAAACAATGATGGATTTTTGCCTGGAGTGGCACCAAGGCGATACTAGGTAATAAGGAAATTTAAAAACATGACGTTTTTATAACCATTTATAATAACTACTCAATCTAATACTATATATTTATATACATATATAGTATTAGATTGATACTACAATACTATATATGTATATACATATATAGTAATAACTACGTTTGATGCCAAGAAACATTATTAAAACGGCATAATATTTTTAACACGCTCTTATTAGCTTCCCCTGTATGTTTGTGTGTTTATATGTAATCGACTTTTTATACTCGATTTTGACCCACTTTAAACGGACAGATTTAATTCAAACTTTGTACACTTATCAAGGATCAGAAGCAATACATTTCATGGGTTAACTCATCATCCTAATTAAATCGCCAGTATTAAATAATTCCCTTATTTACCTACACTCTGTAAAACAAAATAATAAATAATAAAAATCTTTATTTATCCATACCTTACATTGACATTGCATATGTGGCTTGAATTCTTGAACCAAGGAACTTAAAACTATGGAGTCATCTAAACTAGGCCGAGCCTGTATCTTAGACGACAGTATCTTCTCACTATGTATTTAATATAATTTAGTACAATGAAACAATTTAGTCCATCAATCATAAAACGTTTATGTTTTTAGTATATTTTACGAAATAACTGTAACAAAGAAATCCTTTTATTATATAATATCCCAAATAATAGAGTCTTGTCTAAATACATCTTTACCAAAATCTTTTGTCGTCACATACATTAAGGGGCAAGCCGTCAATTTGGGTAAGGTACATGGCGGCGAGCAAATAATGAGGTAGAATATATGATTGATGAAGAATCACAGTTCGTCTGACTCCTTATTTTTGGTGTTAGGATATGAGCGGTAGCGTTGATTCATTTATTTATTCGACACAAATTAGAGAACGTAAAATTACAAGACTAATTTAAAAATAGCTGCAAAAAAGATGAGAAAAAAATAAATAAAAACATTGCTAAAAGAAGAAAAAGAAAGGAAGCGTAATATAACTATATGTGAGACAAACAGCAATCTTCGATGATATAACACTGTTTATGCAATATACATCTCAGAGTATCATGTAATAAAATATTATTAAATTTTGGATGGGTTTAAGTACTTTAGATACTCTCTTGCTCTGAGTCTGTATACTTTCCAACTAGCTAACATACATAATAAAACAAAGCTGATATGCGTTGAAAACTACAAAATCTTCGACTGTCCTCTCTAGTGTTATGAAATAATATTTTTTTGCTAAATGACCTTGTATTTTAAATAAACAAAAATATATTACAAGGAACTTATTTTCTAAGAATGTAGTATTTTCATGCATAAACACAGCCTTGGGAAAAGGCCGTGGGTTATATCGGACTCCCACTGTCCAAAAAATAACACGACCAAACTCAAACTCTAGCTCAAAGATTTATATATACGATTAGACTTCCTAATTTTTTTTTGAACCCTCATAACATTTACTATTCCAATAAGCTATATACAAGTCTGGATTGAGAGAACCTAGAATAAACTAGGTTTTATAACTCTTATTTGGGTTCTGTAAAAATAAGCATAAAAATGCTTAAACACACCGCTCTTCCCATACGCAGCCACTCGACCCAATTTCTTGTCAGCGATTGCCAAGTCACGGATTCATAATAAACTACCGCCATTATGTCGCGTTTCGTACGAATATTTTGTTTATATCATTATAAAGGGTTTGCATGAATATATAACTTTTGCAATTTTCATGTTAAAAAATTATTTCGCTTTTTTGTTTTTTCATGTAGTTATGTTTAAGTTGATCTGTCTTTCCTGCTTTCCTCGATATGATTAATTGATGACTTTATATACTTCTGCCACTGTTATTTTTTCATTGACTGAAATAGTTGGTTACCTATTTCGATTTATCCTGATGCTGAAATAGTCGCTTAATGCTATAATGCGTAACAAAAACTCAGAATTACACAATAAATTATTTTTATTTTATATTTATTAAGTATTTATTGAATATGATTTATTAATTGAAAGCACAAAGCTTGAACATTAATCAATATGAAAAAAACATTATATTCTTTGTACTATTATATAAAGTCCTATTGAATTTATTTTCTAAATACTTCTAACGTATATGTATATTCTACTTCGACTTATCATATGTAATATGTATAAATTTACCTTGATAATCATAGTTCAAGCTAACCTAAACCTAACCTCCATTGCTTTTGAATCTTCAAATAAAACGTTTAATGAACAATGTTTACATATTACTACAAAACTTATAGAGTACATTTGTAAAAAAAGCAATGGTGGCTCAGTGGTGAGAATCTCGGACTTTAAAATCGATAAGTCAGGGTTCGAGACCAGGCGAGCGTGCAGGAAATAAATTTTCTTTTTATATGCATATATGGATAACATCACCACTGCTGAAAACAATGAAGGAGAACATCGAGAGAAAACCGACATGTCTAAGAATCAAAAGTTCGACATCTGACAATTGCCAACCCACACGTGGCCAGCATGGTACATTATGGCCTAAACCCTCATAGGAGGCCTGTGTGTTGTAATTTTTTTCTTTATATCAATCCATCACAATATTTACATAAATATTGTCCATAAATAAGTGGCCAACTGATTTATGAAATCATTGTCTATTTTTTTGATAAATCCTCTTTTAATTTACCATAAAGATTACAAACATTTTTTTTTACGCAAAATTAGGCTGTATAGCGATAAATATTTCAAACGCGTTGTCCATAGATAAGCGGCCAATTGAACATCTGGCAGCGCGCCAAAGTGCAGCGCCATCTGTTATTGAATAGCAGTGATTGATATTGTTAATGTATTGTAGTGACATTATAGGAATTGTGATGATATTACCATAGTGATAACATGATATGGTTTCATATTATGTGGTATCATATGCGCTGTTTTAATAGTATTTAGCATTATACGACTTGATGCGATCATTGTAACTTGTTTGGAATAGTGAAATAAATTAAGGTTTTAAACGTATGTCTATTTAATATGTATATTTTTATAAAAAATGAAACCTTTACATTCTTATAACTCCATCAAACTTAAATGGGACATGGTATATACTAGCTTCATCAGCAGAATAATTAAAATCGAATCACTCAATCGTGAGTTCAGAGGTACCAAACCCAAAAAAACAATGTTATTGAACTTCTCATTTTTGAAGCCGGTTGAAAACTTAACGTACCAACCATCCTCAGTACAAAACGCAAAGAAAATTAATATTGATATTAATTAAAAGTATTGTTTAACAATCGTTAAAATGTAAATCTGCGTTAAAAGAAAGAAGCGTAATTAAACTAATGAATTTAAAATCTCCAATCTGCTATCGAAACGGATAGGGATGTTTCACATAAATGGAGCTTTTATAGTGCAAAGATAGGAAATAATGTAGCTTTTTTATCTTTACCTTTGTAATAAAAATATACAAACATTTATTAGTAAATACTTTGTAGATGATATTAGTAAATATGATGATGATGAAGCACGTCGTTGATTAATCATAAGTGGTGAATAACCTTTTTAAGGAATTGAAGCTATTTATCTAAATTAAGTGACTCGTTACAAACTACTTTCGATATTAAGTATAGACTTGACGCTTTATTTAGGGTTTTTTTAATTGTAAATTATGTATTATTTAAAGTAGGACCAACTATGAACCTGAGCTATTTTGAATCATAATATCCAGTATTATATTGATGTGTTTAACAAAGTTATTCAAGTAGCATTTTTAAAGCATTACTTTAGTTTAATTTTTTCGTTTAGTGACATCAAAATTATGACATAATTGTGAATACTAAAGAATTATCTATAAAAATTTAATTAATTAATTTATTTATTTATTATTACCGTAATCATATGTTTTTGGATTATCACATCAATTTTTAATCCTTTTAGCGAACGGCATTCCCTCAATAGACTATTTCGCACTTAGTATCTTTTCTCTCTTTCCTCCAAAAGGCTAATCGCTATTTCCGTCCCTTTCAATCGCATGCGAAACCAGCCCACATTATAGGTATCGTTGTAAAATGTAAAAGTTTCAATTTTATTTTTCTTTATTCTCAGCTCGTTTAATTATTTCGTTCGTTACACAAAGAGTTTCGTGGCGCGGTCCAATTTCGCTGTTTTTTGTTCTTTTGCAAATAATTTATTTTGTTCGTCTTTTTTTCACTGTGCATACGTTAAATTGTTTAAAAAGGATTGAGCGAGTGCTTATTTACATACAAGATGGACATTTTTGCGTAACAATAACACGGTATAACATATATTTTAGGGTATATGGGTATATAAGTATTACGTAGGTATGTTATAAAACAGTCAGGGCCGTCACTGAGAATGACATCCGAACACCATAGTCAGAAATGCCAAATGCCATGTCGCGGGCGGCGACACTCAAAAAGATATCAAAATATATTTTAACAGTCACGATGCTAACTATATACTTTAATAATGTGGTATTATAATAATTTAATATAATACAATAGAAACAGTAAATTAACTTAAGTAGATTATGTCATTTTAACTTAACGTAAATAAATTCGCTAACAACGTAGCCAACGCAGCCTTATGTCTGGGTAAATAGCCCTATTTTATTGTGACGAACATCTTTGCAAAGAACTAGCTGCGCCCCGCGGTTTCACCCGCGTAAGTAATATCGCGTAATAATATCGGGATAAATAGTTGCCTCTATGTTATTACAGTTATCCAGCTGTCTACGTACCAAATATCATTGCAATCGGTTCAGTAGTTTTTGCGTGAAAGAGCAACAAACACACACACTCATCATTTATAACATTAGTATGATATGATTAGTAGAATAGTTAGTGGGATAACCACCATCATAAGCTATCAAATTTATATTTATCGGCAATAATCACTGGAGAGATTTTAAATATTTCATTCTTATTACTAGTAAGGTGGATATCTTGAAGAAGAATAGTTATTTTTCGCGAATAGAATTTGCAAGAAGTGAAAGCAGATACGAAAATTTATACAAAACTAGAAGCTCGTCCCGGCTCCGCCCGGATACCAAGATTCTTGTTTTATTCTAAGGGAGCATTTAATCGGGATTAAAGCTATCCCATCACCCAAGTCAGCTCATACCTTATCTACACCACATTTCATCAAAATCCGTTTAGTAGTTTCAGCGTGATTGACGGACAAACATCCAAACAAACGAACTTTCACATTTATAATATACGTGTGATGTTATCGAGTCCCATAAAAATTATCACTGTCACACTCTCAGTGTTATCAACAAGTTTGCTCGTAACACCTGATAAGCTTAAAGCTTAATAGCTCACTTGAAATTAACATAAATGTAGCATTATAACTATTTACTGGTCATTACTGATACCGTATCTAGATAGACACTTGTTTGTTTACCTGTGATTTAGTGTTATCGTCACTTCATTTCATACATGCGATAGGCTGTTTTTGTATGAAAGAGTAACAAAAATCCATCAATCCATTCATACTTAGTGTTTATTTATGTTAGCAGATAGCTTACTACATGAGAAAGGGAAAAAAGAAAATGATTGGTAAGGGTAAGGAGAAGGACTTGGGCCTCCAACCCTCCACCACTCATCGTGAAAACAATAGCATTAACATTAACATATTACTGTTTCACTATCATCTTCTGTAACGTTGTGGGGCCTTCATAAAATCACCATCAGCCTACCTTTATATTTAAAAGGTAAGGTTAAGGCACTACGTAA
>NC_052126.1:830315-845509 GCF_012273895.1 Zerene cesonia | reverse complement strand
GGTTTTAAAATAAAAAAAACTTTATTATTAACATACCTCCTTATTAGCATACTATGATTACAGTTATACAGATTACATGAAATTTCTTGTTATAGAAATAATTGCGTTACGTACTTAGAAAGGTTTATTTCTAATTTTCCTTCTAATTAGCAAGCGTCCCGCTCCCTGGAGAGGTTAAGGGAAAACGTATTTGTTCAATTACTAGTTTATTTCCTTAATTAGTTATCAGGTGATCTATTTCAATGTAATAGACTGACATAAATAGCTCAACTGGTTTGAATATTTATGGAATACAGGGCCTTTGATTAAAAGTATGGTAAAATTATAACACGCATGACATATTTAAGGATGACTTTGATATATAATATTTTTGACTAAACGATATTTTTGTTTATTGACCATCTTCCAAAATGTTTTTTTGTTTGTTCAATTTTATTAACTGACGTTCCCAAGAACGAAAAAGGTTCGCTAGTTGACATTTTTTTTAGCTTACTTTTTGTGTTCGATAGGAAATTTTTAGAATCTTCAAAGGACGTCGGTGATCTTCCTTGTAAAACATAATTATTCCCACATAAACTCAACCTCAAACATTACTCACTCAACTAGAATTCTTGTACAAGCGTGCTCAAATCGTCAAAATATATTATAACATTTAACACATATTTTTTCTTACCCGGTAAAAGCTTGCGTTTCTCATTTTGAGTCTCAGCAGAGTTTCACAGCACGTATCGTTATGAAAAATACATTCAGTAAATCTGCTTCGTAAGAGGAATACAACGACGTATGTGTCGCTTTCTTGTTTTTGGTCTTACACGAGCGTTTAGGTATTTAAAAAATAAAATTGTCGGCATAAAATGGCTAACTATATTTAATCTTACTAATATTATAAATGCGAAAGTTCGTAACGACGTGTGTGTGTTTGTTGCTCTTTCACGCAAAACCTACTGAACCGATTGCAATGAAATTTGGTACGTAGACAGCTGGACAGATGGAATAACATATAGGCAACTTTTATCCCGATATTCCTACGGGATTCGGTTTTACGCGGGTGAAACCGCGGGGCGCAGCTAGTTTGTTATAATTAGATAATACGCTTTGATTTATTTCAGTTCTATTTAATTTCGTATGTATTTAGTGTTTAATTTAGTTAAGCTATTTTTTTTTTAAATTAATGTTGTGTATCGCTCCGTATGTCCTGTATTGGCAAGTGATGTTTATAAATAATAAAATAAACAACGCTGCAGGTATTTTACGAGATAATTTTCAGGTGACAATTAATATTGAATAGCTTAATAAATTTAGTCACACTTTAGTCCTTACATTATCTTATTTTTAGTATACTAAATACAACCTAGAACTTCTTAGCTACTGCCTATACCCGGAACACTTCAGAACGAATGGTCTATTCACTGCTTTTTACTTTTTTACGCAAAGATGACGGATACAACAAGATCTATATGGAATCTCGCAGTCTAATAGTCTGGATTACCACATACGCTACTGTTTATACGGCTGCTACGATCTGTAACCAGTAGCTCATATATGAGAAAGTTATTACGCCTGTAAATGGCAAAAGCTACATGGTAGCGTGATTTCTTCGCGTGACGAAATGCTATATGTCTTTTCACGATTTATCTGCTTTCGAAGAACTTTTTATTGAGCACAGAAATAGTTCATCAATACTCTGAAGGCCGTTTGAGTCATAGAATGGAGGCATTGATTTTTTAATGGGCAATAGATTCTTTGAATTGCTACACAAATGTTTTTGTACTATTATGAAAACTAGTTATCTATCTGTTTTATCAAGCTCTTCTCAGGCTAGGCATAAAACTAGATTTACAAGAGAAAAATAAACGTATTTTATTTTAGAATAGATACATTCCATTAGCGAGTTAGTATCAAAAAGCCCCAAACATACCGAAAAAATTGAACTTGCGTCCAAAAGTCATAATTGATTTAAAGTGTAAAATAATTTCGAAAAAACAATTGTAGTTGTATATAATATTTTTTCTTATCAATTACCCACTAACCCAAATGTAAGGAAAAGTTTGAATTTTCAGTGCTATTTAACACTTTATATTACTGCGAAATAACACTATTTCATGCTACGATTCAGTAAAGAATGAATTCCAGCTCCCTATATCCAGCTTATTTCGATCTTCAGTTCCCTATGCTACCTCATCGACTTTATTAGGCAAACAATGGACTTGGTTGTTTTTTATTTGATTTTTGTTAATGAGGAATACTACTGACGTTACAAGACTAAAAGCAATCTCAAAATTTAAAAAGTTACACGAAAACTATTGAAGTCCATAGTCCGAGAGCCAAATTTGAATTTCACTAAAAACCATTCGAAACACGTTTTCCAAATGGTAAAACTAAACAAGGAGCGACATAAATCAGTCGCGAACATGTTATTTGCTTTACATATCGAAGCGTTTCATATTGTATCTCGTATGTGGCACGTTCCTACGTCATGTATATGGAATTTTATTTAGAATTTTTTGACAGATAGCATCGAATTAGTTTGTTAACTGTTTGATTTAGTTGGAACGATAGTTTTTCTGAGCTGTTGACTTATTTTCTTTTTATTTCTAATTCACGATTTACTACTATTACGAAGTATCTATCGCTTTCGTTTATTATATGGAGTAGTTCATAGTAAGATATTACAACTCAATAAGGTTATCTGTTTTTACGAAGCGATTATTGTAATTTATTTATCAATTATTATTTATCTAATTTTTTCGATGCCGTTGTAGAATTCTTACTGTTAATAATAATAATATAAGCAAAATTGAATAGACCATATTGGTTCTAAAATTTCCCACGATTACCCTGTTCTTATAGAGAAATACAACTATGGTTTTCTCATTGAAACATCCATTCGAACAAATAGGTTATCAACAACATTACTTATAAGTACTATAAAGATCAAGACTTCACGAAAATAATCGAATGAAATAATGAAAAGGCTTTTCGTCTGCACAATTGTTTATTAGAAGGAGCTAATCTCATGAACTATTGGTTCGAACAGACACATTATTTAATGTTCATTTCCCATTTATTAAGGAAGACTATGAGCTATATAATATCAAGTAGGAAAGATTGAAAACGTGAACACAGCTAATAATAATCATCGTATTTTGATCACAGATTTATACAGAATTTTTAATATACTTCTCTTTTGTTGCAGGATGACCTGACTCAGTAATATGACATCAGCGGATACATTTTGACAAAATGTTGCGGGGTCTCTTCTTTTTGGCGGTGGTTCTTACGATAATTGTAAGTTTTTAGTTTGTTTATCCATTTATTTGAAAACTGTAAATATAGATTAAACAAAATTATAATAAATAATAGTGCGTAAGCGCAGGAATTTCCTAGACTCAAGAGTCAAGTAATAAGATCAAAATCAGGTATAACACTTGAATTTTATTAAATATAAGTGCATAAAATAAAATTCAGGCGAGTAAAATAAATACACATTATTGAGGTTAAATCAAAAACTACACGTCAAATTTAGATCACATTTAAATGGCGTTTAACTAGAATAGATTTCGAATAAACCCCGTCCTTTCGCTCACCCGTCCCAGTCCATTCCTTCTTTCCAATCATTAATCCTTTCCATTTCCTTTACCCCCTAAACGCAGGCACTTCCTCTGTGAATGTTCTTAGGCGGTGGTGATCGTTTACTAACAGGCGAACCACAAGCTCAGTTGCCCGCTATGACATATAAAAAAATAATTCACCAATTTATTTTCTTCTATAAATATTTATGGACACCAAAAACTGATAATTTAGTCCCTATTTTAAATCACTTAATGACTAGGATAACTACCTATTGAAGGTGAAGATGAACAAAGAAACAAGTCAAATTCATATGATAAATTATTAATACGTAGATATTTAAGCCAAGTCTGAATACGGAAATTAACATACAACTGTTACGAAGTGCTTTTAGCTCAAAATGTATCGCCGAGTGCTAGTATTATTTCGAGTAGTAACTTCAGGTTCCACAGTAACTGTAAATTAATATATTACGAGTATAATCTATGTTCTAACGAAATAATATTTTTGTTTTGTAAAAACGTATCAAATTAAACTTATAGTCCACGTTTAAAATCCTTCCTATTATTTAATATTATAAATGCGAAAGTTTGTAAGGATGTGTGTGTGTGTTTGTTGCTCTTTCACGCAAAAACTACTTAACCGATTGCAATGAAATTCGATACGTAGAAAGCTGGACAACTGGAATAACATATAGTCAACTTTTTATCGCGATATACCTACGGGACGGGACAGACTTACGCGGGTGAAACCGCAGGGCGCAGCTAGTTAAATATAAATTAAACGGTTATATGATTACTATTTACTACAAAGTTAATGCCTATCGTTAATTCCTTGCTTATTTTCGTCAACATTTATCAACCAACAACAACGTTGTTTCATTACATTGTACCTCGATATAAAATAAATATCAATAGCTATATTCGTTAAATTTTTATTTCAATTTCTTACATTAACGTGTATCCTTTCTTTTTTCAACTCCGATATTAAACTTTTTTATGTACTATATCGGTAAAGGAAACTTGTTTTATTAGTCTGGAGTTCATATTTTTCTTAATGTGTCCTTGTTCAATATTTTATTTTATTTACAATTATAAACTACTTGGTAACATGGACACAATTTCCTTAAACAATTAATAAATAGTTATCTATATTAATATAATAAAGAGGAAAAGTTTTTTGGTTATTTGTACCCTAAAGGCTCTGAAACTGCTGATCCGATTTTGAAATTTCTTTCACCAAAAGGAAGCTACATTATTCGCGAGTGCTATATGACATTTTTTCGGACCCCGGAAATGTACCACGGGCGAAGCCGGGACGAGCAGCTAGTAGAAAATAAAGCAATATTGGGGTTCAATACAATAAATTTCATAACAAAACATCTAGCTTTACGATCATTATCACCATTTGTTATTTGAAGGGAACATCGAAGCTACTAGCTAAGTAACAAATTTGAACGGACGATTCGTCAAAACTCCCTCCGTGATTAACAAGGTTCTTTAATAACCGTCAGATATTTGTCAAATTGACGGAGGTCCATCGGGAGGGAAGCTCAGTATGGTTCTAATCAAAATATGTCAATTTCGAGTGAAATTTACTTTATCATCTTGTAGGCAGGAATGTTGGGAGATACGACGTTTAGTTCGATGTGAAGTAGTGTTATGGTTTTACATAGAATTTACATAGCTATGTGATTAATTAATGTGAAAACTTTGCGTTGATTATAGATAAATATCTGCATATATTGCTATTTGTATTGCAGTATCTCTCAAAATTATAACGCTCTTTCATCTATTGACTTCAGTTATTGCATTATTGGTAATGAACTATGTAGTTATTTAAATATACGTAATATTGGCTATAACATTAAATTTCTTCGCTCATTTACAAATTTATATAATATTTATATTAATGACTCTTATATGCGCGTTGATTTCAAAATAATGTTTCATAAATTCTAGCATTAATACCTTTGATTCAAGAAAAGCTTTCGCATGAATTAATAATTAAATCTGTTGAAATTTTAGACGAAAAATAATCGTAACTTCGGGTTGAAAATGAGAAGTCAAGAGTCATAAACGTAACTAGTCTATATTTAGTAGCATTCATTAAAAAACCAAGCGATTTTAAAATAAATCCAAATCCAACAATAGTTGGCTTAGCGTAGCAATTGAAATGCAGGATTCATACCGCAGCTAGAGAATTCAGCACGCTCCTTACAGACACGGCACAAAAGTTCGCAACTTACAAAAGCATTGTGAAAACGAACAGATTTTTGATTGCGAGAGGGAAAACGATCAAAGAATATAGTACCTATGGTGTGGGTAAATGAAAATTCACGAACAAGCCGACGCTGTGATTGGAGACAATTTTTTTGAGATTTAGAAAGGAAACAGGCCAAAGTTATGACTACGTACATATGAAAAGAATATTGCCGTCGTAATCAATCTATTATAAAACCTATTTCTAAAGATGCCATGATAATTCGGTTTTTTTTTAAAGTACGGTCATATATAAAAAATATAGTAGCATCCCCGGTATAGTTGAGTATGTTTATCAACTTAACATATAATTATTCGTCATTATTATCACAGACATCGTCCCATTCACCACGTTGGTCAAGTGCGGGTTGGCATATGTCACATGTTGTTGAACTTTTAACTTTCAGACATGCCAGTCTCCTCACGATTATTTGCATCACCGTTTAGAGTAGTGGTGATGTAATAAAAAAAGTGATTTATCCGTCCCGGAACCCAGTGTCATTGATTTTAAGTACTATGCCTAGGTCCTCACCACTTAGCTACCACTGACTCATTCATTATGCACTTGTAAAAATGTAAAGAAGCATGCAATAAAATAAACAAATTATATATTCGTATCGCAAAATAACATGAAAACGTCAGTAAGTTTATATGATTGAATTGAAGTTCACGGAATCATGTGATAAAGCGAAAACGAAACAAAAGAAAATAGTCATGAATACAGAGATTGTCGAGCGTGGAATAAAAAGAATCAAAAGTTATTTTATAAACACAAAATTCACTAAGTATTGATTTACTGTTCAATCTTACAGCCATTCCCGACAAGCCTTTGTGCTTTCTGTGTATTCATGTTTTAATTTGTTTCGCGAGAATAGGGTCTTTGATCATGTTGACAAGTTATTTACGGCTTTCGTTTTGTGTCAGAATTTCAGTTTTAAGTGACTGATGAACGTAAACGGTTTGACATGGCTGTGTGGGTTTGCGTTTATGTGTGTGTGAAAACTCCCTTACACATAGTGGAGGCTTGAATTATGGAAATAAATAATATTATATATAATTGATGTTCTCTTTGATTGAGGGATTGAGGGCGAAGAGGTTAATAAAGTGTGTAGAAAAAACAGTTTGTGATATGCAACTAATCGTAGTATACATTTCATCGCCCTGGAAAGAAATAGAAAAAAAGAAAGTCAGATTAAATTTATTCTGAAATAGGCACATAATTTTTGTGTTGTCGCAAGTTATTTTCAGTATTTTTTTTTTCATAAAGAAAAAGTAACTCTGTCAATTTGGCTGTCTTTTCTCACGGCTAAACAGCGAAACGGATTGGGATGAGATTCGGAGATTATTTGAGATCTGAAAAAAGACGCTGGATAATATAAATCAGGGTAAACGGGTCATCAAGATAAAACTCTGTTACGGTCTAATTTACCTTCTACTGCGTGGAAGCCGCATTCGGAAAGCTAGTTCTTAATAACTAGACAATCAATCAAATACCTGTATCCTGCAGCTAAAATAGAACACCAAGAACAATAAAGAAACATACTGATTACTTAAAAACCCAGTTCATACACAAGTCAATTCAATATGCACATGTATTTGCATCTGACTTCTAAACTCTAGTTGTTTTGGTGTCGATGAAAAGAGGATTTTTTAGCGAAATACGGATCGGATGTTAATTAAAAGTTAGCGCGGCATATCGTTTACGGAGTGAGAAGTGAAAATGGGAAAAATTCAGTCACAGTTTGCGCGAGTTGAAGGTAAATATTTATATAGACTCAAGCACTGGATTACTCTCAATGTTTCACTGCTGTGTTGTAAAAATTACGGAACACCTCTGCACTCTTTGCAGCAGTGGTGCTGTGTGTTCCTGATAATCCACATGGTTAAATAAATGACGTTTGATCGACCTCAAAAACAAAATCTATTCTACGTCAGAATATATTTTTGTTTTATACGATTGTAATGCTTTATAAATGAGAAATGTTTAATTAATAGAATAAACTTGATCGCGAGTCAGGATTAGGACCCCAATTCACGCCAGACTGTGTTTTCTAAAATCTCTGATGTATTTGATACATGATTTTTGCAATATTTATTTGTAAAATTTAATTTCTTTTATTCATTATTCCTATTTAAGTTAGCTAGTTTTTAATACTTTATAGTTCATTTACAGATCATTTAATTAATAATCCTCAATATCCCTATATGTGAAATTTTAAAGTCAAGATGGCAGAAAACATAAAATGGTGTCGTGATTATTTTTATTGCAATTTATTTTGAACAATTGTTAATTAAACATACTTCTATTCTGTCTAGTGTTGTATTACTTATCGAGATATGAGACGTATGTTTAATGGTATATTAACTTAGCTTATAATATGTTACTTCTACCACACAGGTTACTTACTTATGCTAATCCATTAAAAATATATTTCGAGATCGTGCACCTAACTACATCACTCAAATTATTAACCCAACCACAATTCCGTATTCAAGTTAAAATTAGTTTGACATCGCATCCCTTGACCCACCCATGATCATATAAGACCGAAAAGCAATAACACTTAATATAATGTTCGAAGTAGATTGCCTCGTGTCGATGTAATATTTACGGAACTCGTTATTTACGGCGCGCAAAGGATATTGCGATGTCCAGGGATTCCTTGACCCCATCATATTACGGTAAACGTTCTGGGACGGTGGTACATAGTAATGTGATAACTTTTTTCTGTTTGTTAGATTCTAATTTATCAATCGATTAAATAAAATTTATGTATATTTCAGAAAAAATCACATAGTTTCAGAAATGATCAAGAGCTAGTTTATCTTTTTTCAAGTTTCAATCTCGTGAAAGATACATTATATTATTGAAGAGAATTAGTTTTTGTGCGCCATTAAATTTAAAACTAGAACTGTTTAAAATGTTAAGAAATTAATCAATGACAACATTTTACACAGAGAGCATATGATAATTGGATATCGATCCATTATTTCATTAAAAACAAAGCACTCCATAATCCGTTTTAGCGCTTTTCGAATTTTCTATATAAAAATCATATTCCTAGCATACACTGCGCTATACTAACACAAAACAGTAGTCCTTTGTGCTACGAAACAATACCGCCATAGAAAATAGTATTACGAGTTCATAAGCCTGAAGCTGTAGATAGTTTCAACGGCTCTTAAGGAAACTTTATAAGAAGCGTGTCGCGCAGTTCAGTTGCGAGGGATTAATTGATTTAACGGCAACTACCCGGGCGTTTTTATAAATTTCCCGAGTGTTCCTGGATTGTTGTCTATTCTTGGATATTTAAATGCGAAGCAAGCAGTTTAAGTTGCTTCTTCATTGTATCTGGACTCTGTAAATTGTGTTATTAAACAAAATTGAACTCGAACAGTTGTCGTAATATAGCAACAATCAAAAAAAGGTTTAAACCTAATAACATTAGAGGTGGTAATACAACATAAAATCCTTTCTAAAGATCACGTACATATCCAACGGTTAAATAATTTTTGAAATCGGTTTAGTAGTACCTGAGGTTATAGCATAAAAAAAACCCTCTTCGGCTATATTATTTGTATGGATATAAAAGTAAACAAACTCCATACGATATCATAAACTACTAACTCGGTAATAAAGTCACAAATACCAAACCTAAATTCCCGTAAACGATCTTAAATCATATTAATATTTATTTATGACTCAATTTGGCATAACGCCGTCCTTAACACCCAAACGGCCGATTCACTGAAATTGGGATACCGAGTATCAGTGTTTTATTGCTTTGTATTTTTATGCTTTTGATTTTTTACTATTTATTTCTGGTCTGGAAAACTCGATACAAACAGTAGTTCTGTCGTATCGTCTGTGAATATAACCGAAAAATATTGTAAATAAAGTTTTAAATGAATATGATTTATTTAGCTTTTTAGATCAGATAAACTTTTTTATAAAATCCAGGCTCCAGCATAGCATAAATGTTAGTGTGTAGGTTTAATCTCTTTATTTCTATGTGATATAAATTTAATAACGTTATATGTAATTAACTTCCATATATTATAAAGAATTACATTCAATTAATATTATTAATACTATGACTAAAATCGTTATTTCGATATTAGGAAGTATTTCTAAAAAAGAGAATATTATTGAATTTATTATGATAATATACCTGATATATAATCCACTAAATCCTGCCATCACAAAAATTTGCGACCATTTTTTAAACATCGTCAGCGTCTAAATATTAAACCTAATTAAAAATAAACCAAAAAAAGATGGTTTAATGATAGAATCAACTAAATTGTCTCACTTGCACCAGGATTAAATTATTTCCTAACGTATACTCTGTACACGTAAACGTTATATCATGATGATCCTAATCATATAAACTAATGAAATTATTGTATTGTCACTGATAAATGTACAAAGTTTGAAGTAAATCTGTCCGTTTAAACTACGTATATATTGTCTAAGGGAGTCGACATACAAACATATAGGCGAAGCGTGAGTGATACTAGTCAAGTATGCTTATATTTTGTAATCTAATAGTTTTAAGCAAATATAGCAATATAATAAAACATGTATTTGATATCGTTGTAACAAGCACCTTACGGGGAGGGGCATTCCTCAAATGTGTGTCGATTTGGTGAAATGGCGCCGCAAGCGATTGAGTGGTCGTGTTTTATTACCAATGTTTATCGCTTCGCATTATTCCCATTATGTTATCGCGTTAAAATTCATGTGAATATCACGTTTACTGATAAATAGCCGCAGCTTTGGTCAGATTGGATTGGTGAAAGTTTTTATGCAAGTTATGAGGTTAGCTTCTCTAGTCCTACTAATATTATAAATACTACTATCCTAGTATCCTATCCTACTAATATTATAAATGCGAAAGTTTGTAAGGATGTGTATGAGTTTGTTGCTCTTTCACGCAAAGACTTCTAAATCGATTGCAATGAAATTTGGTACGTAGACAGCTGGAAAACTGGAATAACATATATACATATATATCCCGATATTCCTACGGGATACGGACTTACGCGGGTAAAATTGTGGGGCGCAGCTAGTTATATATAAAAGAATATCGAATGATGCATTGTATACTTTTTGCTGGTTAAGGATGTAGTCTATAATTGTTTTATCGAATACAGTTTTCTCAGCGAAGGGACTATTCATTCACGTCTAACAATTAATTTAAAATAAAAAATGATCGATCCTCTTTTTTGCCAGCGGCCATCTTGTATTTGAAATTTGTCATATGTCTACTAGACAAAGCCTTTTATTTAATAACCACATTGAGGCAGTTGGGAAAATATCCGCTTTTTTATAGCAGTGGCTTTCCTTAATCGATTTTATCAAAGGTAGCTAAGAACACTCCCGTCTTAGGACCTTTTAAATAATCTTAATTGGTTCATGCGTTTTTTATATTTTCGATATTTAGCTTTGATGCATTTCGTACTGTTAAAGACTAAAACTTATCTGTGAACAATAAAGATAATTTTTTGCAACTTTTCATAGATAAAACAAAGCTCTGAATAAGGCATTGCCACGGGTCATTTTGCTAAAAACATAAAAAATGCAGTTAGTTTTTTAAGTTTTCGCTGAGCTCTGATGTTTTGTTTTTTTTGTAATCTTTACCTGTCGTTCTTTATCGCAAAATCATATTGACATATTTATGAATTCTTTCGATGAATATGATCTTCATATTTAACATAACCTAACTGTTTATTACTAGCTCTCCACGATGAAAAAGCAAACTGTTCCTGGGTTTTTCCTCGCACAGTTTCCGTTCCCATGGCCTTCCGGGGATAAAAACTATCCTATATCCCTTCTGGAGTCTCAAACTATATCCGTACTACATTACATCCGAATCGGTTCCATGGTCTAGGCGTGAAGAAAAGACAGAGTTATTTTTTTTTTATGTCATAGTCGGCAATGGACCTGGTGGGACGCCTGATGGTAAGCGCCACCACCGCCCATGAACATTTGTAGAGGCCTAAAGTCGATTACAGACCTTACGCCTCTACAAATGGATTGCCGACCTTAAATTGGGAAGGGATTAAGAAAGGATTGGCGAGAGGAATAAAGGAAAGGACTGAGAAGGGGAAGGAGAAGGACATGGGCCTGAGTTATAGAGTTACTTCCGAGTTTATAACACTAGGAGGGATTTTGGACATACATAACATGTTTTATTATAACCATCAACTCGCTGCGCTCACAATCGAAGCGAGATTATATTTTATTGTTTCGCTTTTGTGTCGTTTTACGTTCGCCTGATTTGAAATCTTTGTTAAGTCCACACAAAAGATATACTTTATACGTCTTTAACGGCAGATTGTATGAACAATAAATTATATTTTACTGATATTATATCTCTAGAATCTTTTTCATTTCGCGCTGATTCTCGAACATACAACATTTCCATTGTTATCTTTATCAAAAGATTTTTATTCTTTGCGGTAGGAATTGGTAGTTCTTTGAAATTTTTGTGTTCGTTAGATGTTTTTAAGCAATCTCCATGAGCCGTTCTTCATAGATATAGTAATCTTAAATGTACTATAGATACATATAAAGAATGATATGTCAATAAATACCGCCAATATCACGCCATTCATGAAGAACCTTTGATTAAAACCATTTGGACTTGTATCGTTAAAATTTATAAATTACTTAATTCAATAAACGTCTGCACGTTTTAAAGCTAAGAATGGAAACTACACCATGGAACTAACTATACATAGTAATAGTCCTATTCTATAAAGAAATTCTATATAACTCGATCCACTGCTAAAAATCTTTTGTCTCACGACTGACCGGGTTAAATACACTGCCCCAGTACTATACATTTAGCCGTGTTCTCAAGCTATTTATGTTTATCAAGCATAAAGCTCTGAAATTGTAAAAATGTTTTTATAGGTTGGCCGGTTTTTGCGCTCCATTTTAATCGCCTTTGAAATTGACCGGGTTATTTTAAGCATTCAATTTTTGAGCCATTATATATTTTACGGTGGATCGTGATTTTCTATTTCATCAGTGTCTATTGATGTTTGTTATAAATATTTTGTTTATCGCTCGGCCAGTTGAAGTAAATGACAGATTTAGCTAGCAAAGAGCAATCCTTTCTGATCGTAGTGTAACAACAATACAAGTATCACTATCAACAGTGTAACTTGAGGTAACAGTTTACGAAAATGTAGAAATTTGACCTTTCAAAACTCTATGTATGTAACTTTCTCTTTTATAATGGGTCAATTGTCACATCTTCATTAGAACTTACTTAGCTCAGTATCCTTTAATGGAAATCTATTTATAATATTTATGTATTTAACCCATACTTTAAGGTCTAGAATAAGACTAAAGAAAATGACGTAATTTAAGATTATCTCGAAGCATGAACACGTTTAGAAGCATAGACTTACATTAGATTGTTAGTATTTTTTATAACCGTAATTTTAAATCAATTTCATGAACAAAGTGGGACGACCACCTTGAGACATTTAAACTACATTATGCTTTATTCATGGTATGGGGAAGGTACTGATATCTTTAATACAGGTTACTCTGTAACCTAGCAAAGATATCGGTCTTGAACCTTAATTGTTTGATACCTATTTGTAATTGCTACAGCGATGTACTTAGCTTTAAGGTTAGGTTAAGTGTTTGATTTAATAAATTTGATTTGATTTGACTTACGCACAAAGCAATGAATGTAGTTAATAATGATCGATATTTTTCTAGAAACTACGATAAAAGCACCACACAACAGTTATTTTGTATGTTCTTCCATTGAATACCTCTTTTGACAGCGAGCACTTAAGAGTGCTACGTACAACAGATCAGTCTACATTAACTCGTAGCAAGTAGTTCAGTAAGTGCTACGCGCGCTACAATTGCTACGAGCTTTAACGCCACTTTTATGTTGAAATAGTGTGACTTATATCGTATTTTGCTTAAAATTATCAATTTTATACTACCCTTAATTGTATATAAATAACAAAAATCGGTCAAGTGCGAGTCGGCTCATGACGCCAATGGTTTCCTACAACCATAACAAACATCAATTTAAATTATTCGTTGTTATATCGTCAACAAAAATACATCATCCTTGAAAATGTCAACTGTCTAATTATCACGGTTCAAGAGATACAGGCTGGTTATAAACTGACAGGCAGACAAACAGCGAAGACTTAGAGATAGGGTCCCGTTTTACCCCTTGGGCACAAACTCCTTAATTTTCTGTATTTGTATTGTTATATATATTGTATGTATATATATATATATATATATATATATACAATAACATTCCAATAAAACTCGTATAACACGTGTATACCGCATACTAGAGGTCCGCGGTACATAAGAATTTTTACAAATCGGACCAGGAGTTCCTGAGATTAGTGTGTTCAAAAAAAAAACAAACCAACTCATCAGCTTTATAATATTAGTATACTCGTACATTTATGACTGAAGAAAAATATCAAATAAGGCGATTGGACTTTTATATTTATACACTAACCGTAACTTCATTGACTAAGCCAGAGGCTAGACTTTACCTTTATAATTTATCTAGCATCTAATCAAGAATGCATCCTTGATTCCCCGAAGCACTTAGAAAATTCTAGAATTAAATTCTGCGACTAATGTATCCGAAGAAATTTTGTTCTGCTTCATATTAAATAACTGCTTCTTTTATTATAAAATTCCATTAAGATTACTGCTTATTAAGAAAGTTTTATTTTTATTATTTGGTTAAAGCCCATAAATTTAATTATAATCTTGTATTAATTTATTGTTATTAACTCAAAAAACACAATTCTCAGTCAATGGCATAGAGAATGTTCTATGACTCACTTGACTTAGATTCCTATGTCCCCTAGCTGGGGCAGAGGGCATCCATTGTGCACCGCCAGCTACTCCTTTCGTGAGCTTCTTTTTTTGTTTAGATAGATAGATAGATTAAAAGTTTGTTAAAAGAACACATTAAATACCAGGACAATTACAAAATAAGACAATTATACAAAGAAAAATTAACATACAGAGGAAAAAACAGGACGGAGACACATGTGCATAAATGTCAGAGTCAATGGGACCCTGACGCTAATATTCTGCCAACACCACTTGAGGGTAGAAATAATTAAATAAATACCGTTATATATGTTTCGCTCCATGTTTTTCCGATTCCCTTAGCCTCCGCTATGATTGCCCGCAGCCAGGTGTGTATAGGACAGCCACGTTTGCACTTTCCTCGGGGTTCCAGTCCAAAGTCCAAAACAAAGAATGTTCTATACTTAGTCTGGCCATAAATACTGTTACACTTAATTATAAAAAAATATTACATTTGAATTTCGAATCTGTCA
>NC_052126.1:798705-829315 GCF_012273895.1 Zerene cesonia | reverse complement strand
GTAATAAATGTTATTTGCAGTTAACAATTTTCTTTTTTCTTTATTACAATATTTATGGCAAGACTAGGTATATTCACCAATTTGGTTTGTATACCAAAAGCGTTAATGAAATAATGTTTCTTTCGAACAATGAATTCAGATTGTTGGTAAAACGTATTTATATACGTTTAACCTAAATTATGTAAAATAAACATGAACTAAAACAAATATTATAATGTATATCAAATTAATCAAAGTCACAGACACCTACTCCAAGAAAATTACGAGGTTTATTCATCACGTAAAACCAATATGGCGGACGTAATATGGCGTCATAAATTTGACATCTATGAATATTGATGTAACATAAAAATACGGTATCATTAGATATGAAAGGGCATAATGGGTAATGTATTAAGGTTTTAAATTATGGACAAATAAAATGATGGATGACTGCCTTGTAGGAAGTTATTGACTTTTGTTTAGCTTATTTTATATGTGAATTCCATGTTTAAGTATATTGTTATTTCGTAATGGTAAAACCATCACTTAGAAATATTACACGATGTGACTTATAGATAGTTGCTAGTTATAAATATTATTTATGACAAATATTTGATGTCAATACCGATAATTTATAAACACAACGTGAGCGGTAAAACTAAATTTAAGATACTCAACCCCTTTAATACGAGAAGGGAAAAGGGACATACGTAAAACACAAACAGGCAAAAACCTGCTTTAATTCTGTCATAAAAGTACGCCTTATAGTAGTCATATTACCTATAAATTTATTCCATACTTAAAGCAAAGAAACTGTATTATAACTAAATATTAAAAATAAAAACGTCTAAATGTTGGTATTATATAGAACATCGTAGTTATTTCTCTGGAAAAAACCGTAAAACACGTCTTTTTGTACTCAACCCGAACACAAGTTCCAAATAACTCAACCAGCAGAACTTTTAATGTATCTAATTCGCTTGATGGCATTTCCTCTACAATCGACTCCATTACTCTCACTCAATTGTCTGGATTGGTGAGGCCAAGAGTAAATTATCAATATCTTGGGAAGGAAAAATCTCCTGTCAGCAAACTGCACGTGAGGGTAATAACTGAGATTGTGCCTCGTTTGAGCTAAGTGCTGATAGTTTCAGCTGACTTGAGTGGACGAGGTCCGTTCTATTGTTTTTTCGACTGGAGTGAAGTTTGTTTTGATTATAGTTTATAGTTATATAGTTATTTAGTGGATTTTTAAAATATATTAATTTTATATAATGCAATTCTGAAGATTAAAATCATTTTTAAAGAGCGTTCCTGTCACTGATACGTACATAAGTACATATTTAGAGTGTAATTAGGTGCATGCCTTCGTTTTTAAAGAGACAGTACTGCTACACATACAATTTTCAAATTTCATCTATCACTCATTCATTCTTATCTTCTTAAATATTACCATTGTACGCTAATCCAGCCACAAAGCCATCATTCTAAACGCTAACTAAACTTCACACATTCGCGCTATCCCGTACAAAGCAAGATAACTTTACTAATCCAGCTGTCGCCAGTAACTATCGCATTAAAGTACACAAAACGAGTTGGCACGTATACAGTCGTGTGACTACTTAGTGTAATATAATTATTCGTTGAGCCAAATTTGCGGTCCACCTGCTTTATTCAATTCCCGCGTCGTATGAAACGCGTTTAGTTTGATAATGAGTATAATAATATTTGTATGAGAAATTTGAGAAATTCTGAAAGAATGGAAAAAATTCGATCACGAGGCGGGATTCGATCACGGGTGGCTGAGAGGCTAGGCGGTCGGCAGCGGACGGTTAGGCAAACGCGGGTTCTTTCAAAATTTCTCATTTATAAAGCATTTCAATGCTATAAAACTAAAAATTAAAGATATTTGTATGTTACCTACAAATATGTTACGTGACTTTATTTGCCTAAAAATGCACGGTTCATGATTTAATTTAATGATCAATTATAAGTTATTAGCTTGCCACAGCCTCGCCCGCGCAGTCAAAGGAAAAATAGACAGGCCGGAGTATTCACCCACTTACCTCCCATTTCCGTGGTATTTCCGGGATAAAAACTATCCTATATCCTTTATCGGGTCTCAAGCTATCTCTGTACCAAATTTTATCCGAATTTCAATAGTTTGGGCGTAAAAAGAGACAGACAGAGTTACTAATTTATAATATTTGTAGGTACATATTATTATAAGTACCTAGATTATAAGTTTTACACAGAACTGGTTTTGTAGCCATAAATATGTATTTCTTTTCGTTTTCTTATATATAATTATACTGCGGCAACACTATTCCCTTGTAGATAACTAAGTGGGTCGTAAATTATTATTTTTTAAGTTTTTATGTTATTTAATAAATGGACAAAGTGCAGTGTTAACGGGCAAACTGCCAGCTCTAAATAGTTGCATTTCCAAACCTAAAGCTCTCGGACGTAAAGCTTTCAAGCATTTATGTTCCTAATATTATCTTGCCAAGAATCTTACATGTTTGGTACATTTAATTAAACATTATACGATAAAAATATTTGCTAATAAAATGATTGTATTTAAAATAATTCCACTAAAATTCGCTTATTTCTATACAGGCTTTATTGAAGAATTCGGGTGCGCTAAAATCGCATTGAATTAAATAAACTAATTGTACACATTGAACACATTATTTAAACTACAACATTACTTTAACCTTTCGCAGGTTTGTATCAGTTATAGTATGTCAATCCAAAGCCAGAAACACTTACGTACAATCAAGAAAGAACAACCTAAAAATCTATTTAAAATGTTCATAAAAATACACCAAATCCAGAATTTAATAAACCGGGTACATCAATCACCGGATTACCGGTTATTACCTGTAATCAACCGCAACCGGGTACCCGGATACACCCGGCCTGATCCCGGAACGGTTCGTCACTAATGAGCATTGTAATTATGAAAACGTCACATAATGCGGCTGTAGAATGTTCTAGAACAACCTAGAAGTTTTGGAAAATTTTCATTTGATTCAAACAAATTGAATAGCAACAAACAAAAATCGATTAAATGCGACTCGGAATTGCGACACTAAGGTACAAATACCTTAACGATTCATTACTGCAGAGAAAATTAGTCACCCATCAAATTCATGACACGATCTAATTTTTATTTTTGTTATAACGCCAACAGAAATACATCTTTGAAAATTACAAAGGCCCAACTAACGTTTTACAGGATATATAGTCTGGTGACAAACGGACAGACAGACACATAAACCGTCAGAATGGACAGCGAAGTCTAAGCAGTAGCGTCCTGTGTTACCATTTATTTGTGGATCCTTCAATAGTTAAATGCATATACATCATATTATTTATCAATATAACGCATCTAGAATCCTATTGCTTTGTATCGCGATAATGATGAAGTGAATTTGTCGCTTATGAAAATATTATTAATGTTAAAACTGGGTTAATTGGTAATTTCATTGTTTACGGTGCAGTGCATTACACATAAATATTAATTGTCATTAAAATATATCTACGTATAATTGGGAAGCGCGGAAGTTGTAAAATAATTTGTACATTTTATCGATAAAATTATGAATTTGAATTTATTTTGTATAATCGAATAAAATGTTTGTGTAAAATTGTAATAATGATGTTACTATTTATAATAGAAAGTAGAGAGTAATTGTTAATTAAAATCAACAGAGTAGACTAACTAAAAAGATGCTGTTTAATAAGTGAATAGGAACTTATAACAAAAATTGATATATCTTATATCTTTAAACGAGCAATTATTATATTGGAATCTCGGAATCGGCTCCACCAATTTTCATGAAATTGTGTTACTAAATTGGAAATCCAATAGAATTTTGCCTGAATTTTTGGAATATGTATTTGTACAGCTTTTGCCATAAATATAGATTAAATCCTATCATATCATATCATAGCCATAAGAAATTTCATATTATTTATTTGTTGTATTGTTTCATTCTCAAATATAAAAAACACACTGAAATTATGAGCCGTGGTGGCTCAATGGTAAGGACCACGGACTTAAATCGAATACCCTTCGGTGCGAGACCAGGCGATCGTGAAGGGAATCAATTAATTTCTCAATTTACCTGTGCATTATCTATCGCCACTTCTTGAAAACTGACAAAAACCTAGTCAAAAGTTAGATGACTTGCGATATCTACCAACAAGCCAACCAGCATTTGACGAACGCGGTGGAACGTGGTGGTCTGTACCTTCATAGATGGCCTGAGACATATATGGACTAATGATGATAATTACACAACCTAAGCAATTCAAAAAATTATCTGCGTTATAAACCAGTTAAAAAGAGTTATACGTTCCACTGTCAGCAAAACGCTGCCGCAGTAACAGCAAATTTTCAGTATTAAATGCGAATCTAATTTATTATGATTGAATGACCCGCTTGTTTTCGTTGGAAATTAAATTGAATTTATCACGTCTGCGACCCGTAAACGTTTTGATTAAATCGCACAAAACTTGACATAACTTACATGCACGATAATAATTGTCATGCAATTGATAGACGAATATACTTCATCTAAAATGCATTTAGATTTATTACTTTGTCGTTTATACTAAGGTTGAAGAGGTAAAATTTCGGGATACCTTATAAAAAATGGATTTCATTTTAAATGATGTATATTTGGATGATAGACAAATATACATCATTTAAAATGCATTTAGATTTATTACTTTGTCGTTTATACTAAGGTTGAAGAGGTAAAATTTGGGGATATCTTATAAAAAATGGATTTCCCGTGCTTAAAAATGAATATGCGACCAAAGCCGTCTGAATACAGTTAATTTAATAATGACCTCGTCTTTCTAACACTTTTGCATGATAAGCTACAGAGCGTACAACCTTCTAGTCTTAATTCACACTTCATATTATGTCACATCTTAAATTTACATCAAATATTGCGCTATCGATTTGTTCTTCATTCCGAGAAAACGAGGAATTAGACGTATTTTCTCTTCTTATATTTCCTCTGCTATATATAACAAAAACAACAATATTAAATCAAAATCAACCATAACGTATAACATCATATCACGCTTATAACCTTCATGTGCCTCACACCTCACGGCAATCCGATGTAACAACATACATACAATCAAATACACAAGGAATATTATCTCCCCAGTATCGCGCTCTTGTACAAAATTCATAGTTACATTATAATTTAGAATTCAAATGTGCTGTGTTCATACTGAGTTCACAGAACACCTGTTTTAGCATAATGCCGCAGTTTCACCTAAAATTGTGAAAATGGCGACAATTTATCGTAGTAACAGTATAATTCATTGCCAAGCTATTCAGTACTAAATAATAAATGAACAATATGAAAAGATATTCGACAATAAAATTATAGTACGAAAGGTTGAAGTTATTCTTTGTTTATATTTTTTGATTTATTCAATTGTGTTCTAGAAAGGAGAGGAATATTTGAAAAGGGTCTCCTCAGCACTTAGATAAATCTACATTAAGCCTAGATTAAAAAGCTTATCCCCTACTCTTATTTTTGACAAATAGAACTGACATTTAAATAATGTGTTATAAAAAATATATAATATTAAAATGTATCTTTATAAATAAAACAACACTTAAATCAATGAATACATTTATTCAAGTTATAATTAATTTAACATGATAAATACGAAAATGGAGCAATTTTGCAAGAAGTGATGCTTTGCTTCATTTTCGTATTCTTCTATCTCAAATGAAAGAACAAAAAACATGTTAAATTACATGAGACATTTCACTTCGATGGCAAGCCATTTTAGAATCTACTTCGCAACTGGCTTCCAAGAAATATTATTCAAGCCGTGAAACTGCCTCTTCAAGTTCTGACCATCAGCCCACTTGGAATCCAGGTAGCTATCATCTTCATCTTGTTCCAGCTTCTTCCACTCTTCTTGTTTCCTATACGCCTGCAGCATCAGTTGCTTTCTCTCATCTTCCGTCAATACTGGCTCTCTTCCGGGAGCGCCTTCCGATGAACAGCATAACTTTACTGTTACTTTGGTTTTATCATTCTTACCTGGAAGGTGTATCAAAAAAATTAATGGGAAAAAAATAACTTTTAAAAATATAAAAAAGGGATGTCTATACACAAAGTCATCAAGTTACCACTAAACTTAAATTCAATCACACATTTATCGATAAATTTTACCCAAATGATCACTCAGCTTATTCCCACTTATCAGTCTCTTGCCACATGCCCAAAGACAAGCTCTAGCTGGGTCTATCACTTCATTTGCTGCCTGGGTTCCTGTTAAATCTTCGACATTGTCCAACTCCATTCTCACCGGATCGTGTGGTGGTAGACCCGCTGGGAAGACTATTTTAGTAGCACCACGTAATTCTTCTAGAGCTCTTGCTACGTCTTTCTGAGTCATACATTTTCTAAGATCCACCTGAATCACGAATGATTATCTGTTTACTATTTTTATTGTATCTTTTATTTCAAATCATATTTACAAAAATACTTCTTTTTAGCTTTACAAACAGCAAAATTATTGTCAAAAACACAAAATTTCTAAGTTCTATAAATAATATGCATATAACATGCTCAATAATCATAAACATTTTCTATAATGTGTACCGAATATTGCGATGCATATGATAGATCCTGTAAACCGACTTAAAAGTACTTTTTATTTCTTTCTCTAAGCTTCACTCACATGCTTTTTACTAATAGTCTCTTTAGCAAACTCGGCTGCCTTTTTCAGCACCTCTTGAAGGTTAGGCGGTGGCGCTAAACCACATCGACGCCCCATATCGTCTTTCGCCTCTACGTAACCTTGCGGAGCACAACGCTTTGCCCAAGGATCTTCTAATTTCAATTCTTTTATCTAGAAACATAATCAAGATATATTATGAGGAATTTAACGCTGGTATGATGCGAACAGACTTTAGTAGCACAGGATCTTTTTCACTTGGAATCCAGGTAGCTATCATCCTCATCTTGTTCCAGCTTCTTTCACTATTATTTTAAATTAAATTAAGAGTGGAAGAAGATTGGATTAAGAGAGATTTATTGAAATATGTCATGTGTTATTATTGTATTCTTAACATACCTGTTCTTCTGTCAAACCCTGCATCTCAGTTGGCAAAAACGTCCCGTGCGTCCACAATTCCTCAAATTCATAACAAATCCTGCTGACTTTGAGTCTTCCATTAAAAATTGCAACTATATCCTTAACTACATCATCAACTTGATTATTAACATTTGTTTCGTATAGGAACTGGTTTTCGTCACCCCTTTTGACGAGAAGAATCACCATTTCTACTCGAATTAGATACACGGAGTCGAGAAATGAGAGGAGAGGAGAAATGTATACGAATATTACTTTTATTGATATAATAACCGTTGCTATGGTAGCGTTACCAAGGAAACGTTGTGTTGAACCGGGATTAGAGATCAAATAATAATAAAAAACGAAAAAATATCACGGCAGTACGTACTTAATGATAACAATACGAGTTTCGGCAAATAAGCCAAAAAGGTCAAATACGGCTTAGATCTTTAAATATATCTTATCTTAATGTTGGTAACATGTAATTAATACTCTATTAAAGTATGATCATGGGTAAAAAGCAGTTACAATAAAGCAAAATCTTCATAGAAAATGTATAATTAATTAAAAACGCATTAGTAACTGATTATATTCATTAATTAACACACCAGCAGAACAAACGAGCGAAATGAATGCGGATACGTGGGTATTAATAATAAATAAATGTTAATGTACTACTTTTAAACGAAAAAACAGCTTTTGAACATCTGTATTCACGGGCAGCTGTTATGTAATCGAGAGCTCTTCGCAAATATTGAAATTTAAGTGATTATACGTTTTTAATTTGGTTGAAAATGTAAATTCGATAATTGAATATTTACTGAAAAAATTATGTACAAGTTTCGTTTGATTAATGTTTACAGTTTATTTGATGAAGACTTTATTTTAAGTTTTTCTTTTATTGAATAGAAATACAATAGAAGTTATATAATATTAGATGCTATAAATTATTAGGGCGTGCGAAGCCAGCTCTAACTATACAGATGGTATGCTATCACACAATCACACTATTAAATACACTTTTTTTTTTTTTTATGTCACAGTCTGCAATTGAGCTGGTAGAACGCCTGATGGTAAGCGCTACCACCGCCCATGAACATTTGTAGAGACGTAGAGTCGATTATAGACCTTACGCCTCTACAAATGGATTTCCGACTTTATATTGGGAAGGGATTAAGAAAGGATTGGTGAGAGGAATAAAGGAAAGGACTGGGAAGGGGAAGGAAAAGGACATGGGCCTCCGGCTCCCCCACTCACCGAACGAAACACAGCAGAATGCTATTTCACGTCGGTCTTCTGTGGGGGTGTGGTACTTCCCCGGTGCAAGCTGGCCTAATTCGTGCCGAAGCGTGCTCGACTACCACATACAAAAGACTTTATTAAGACTGTATGGCACCTAAACTATCCTATGATTTCGGGTCTCAAACTATCTCAGTATCAAATTTCATTCAAATCGCCTTCTATATAATAGTAGTCCGCAATCATGCATATGTAGTAGCACCCGACTTGAGGAAACCACATCTGGCACCGCATGGCCACTCATTCGAGAGTTCTCAGAGCACTGGGTCATTAATAATAAATATCTAGTTAAATTACCAAGCTCAAACAACTTCTAATAAGAAACTCCTCCAATAACCGCATAGCGCCCTCACTATAAGCTTACATTCTGACACGAAGAACGCTTTTATTTTATAAATAAACTAACTTTCCGCCCGCGGCTTTGCTCGCGTTCACACAAAATGTTTTTCATGTGTTTTTTGAAGAAGAGGCTTTATAATCTTTTGCAGAATTTAGAGGCGTATATCATATAAAGTAATCGTCAAAAGTAATCGGTTTGCACGGGATCAGCCAACGACTAACCTTTTATTGAAACAAAGAACGACCATTACTTAAATACATGTAGTTGGTATAGTTGCCAAAAGATGTCGTTAGTGTGCCTATCTATATTTTCTTATGTTTGTTTTTACGCGAATATTATAAATTAAAGACTTTTTACTTACTACTACTTTTTTAGAAATGAAAGACTTTTTAACGGATTATAAATAATATATAATAACGGAATATTACTTAACATACCATCTGCGGAGAAATCTGGTGCAGGTAGTTCACAAACAACAGTTGTGTGACCTTCAAGACGCAAGATCTTAGTCTCCCCGTGACCACGTTTGCTGTCAAGTGTTCGAAACGTCGGTTTAAATATTATAACGAAAAAATCGCGTTTAAAATCCGTTAAAAAGTATTTAATTTCTAAATGTATAATACTCGCGTAAAATCAAAGCAGTTATCTATTTCAAATGCTCTATTCTATTTTTGAAGACCGATGCAACGATACAACTATTTTTAATGATTTATTTTTAATCAGATGCAGTGTGTATTCTAACAAATTTATCATCTTATCACTGAACCCAGAGTGGCCGCGGACAGAACATTATCCGAACCAATGAGTTTCGTCGTACATTATACAGGGTACATTAGCCTCAGCTATTTGTGGCTAACAAAACGTTTGGTCGATATCGCAAGGACTTATGTTTATTTAGTTATACCTCTAGGATACTGGCTGTTTGACTTTTGGCTAATTTCGATGTGTGTTACAACGCATAGATTGTAGGGAAGTGTCGAAAATTATACGAATAGCGGCGCCCTACGGTTGCACACGCGTAATTCCGTATCCAGTAGGAATATAGAGATAAAAAGTTTCCTATATGTTGTTCCAGTTGTCCAGCTGTCGACGTACCAAATTTCATTGCAATTCGTTCAGTAGTTTGTACGTGAAAGAGCAACAAACACACACACATCCTTACAAACTTTCTCATTTATAATATTAGTAGGATAAGATAGCAGGATAAGATAGGAAGTAGTAAGGATAGTAGGATAGGACAGGATAGCTGCAAGCGACAATTAAATAATATTGATTGCAAATATTAATGCATTTTCTGTATTGCGAACTTCAACTCGTGGATTGGAAACATTGAGCTTATCTACAAAAAGTTTTTACTTTGTTTAAATGCTATGCCCATGAACTGGAAATATACCGATATTTCCTAATTGTAAAATTATCTCCGCAGCGTTTATATGTTGTTATAATATTTTTGGATTATTTAATTTGTTCTTTTTAGCACCATAATTATTGGTATACGATAAGTTCGGATACGGTACAGTAGGGTACGGTAGTACAAACACAGAAAAAAATAAAAGACTTTTTATCTATATAAATAAAATATAAATATATTGGAGACGGATATGTCGGAGGTGGATATTAGTACCGACCGATAACGAAACGAATCACGAGTTCCGGTAGATGGTGGCACCGCCGCCTCATTGTGCCTAACTTCATGCTACAACAGAGCCTAGCTGGGGTAGGCGTGTCGGACCAAGGCTCACTTTCTTTGGGAGTCTTCGCGACAAGTTCTCAACGAAGCTAGGAACTGTTCCTCAATTTCGTTGTATAATGTGATTTAAGTTGTGATATCTGTTCAATGTAATCATTTTGTATAATTCGTTGCCTCATTGCTAGATTACCCATTTTATACGCCCTACGTCGGATGTTGTCTCCTGGAAAAGATCTATTATTGCTGAGCTAAGTAAAACCGGCCTGTCATGGCGCGAAGCTAAAATAGAAGCCCAAGATACTGGAAAAAAAATTACTGAGGCCCTATGCTCCTCGAGGAGTTAAAGGAATAATCATCACGATCATATTGATACTAATATTGCAGCCCTCTCCGTCGAGTAAACGTCGTAAACGAGTTGCTTAGCGAAAACTCAAGAACGGCTTAACCAATTCGGTTGATTTTTTTACTTTTTTTGTTTAGGCACAAGGAAGGATCTTAGGATAGAAAAGACATGTCACGGACGAAGCCGGGTGAACCGCTAGTAATTATATAAAAGCTGAAGTTACCTGAATGACCTTGACTTCTCTCTCTTGCAGATACCTGGCCGCTGCGCCCACCGACATGGCCACGATATATCCACTGAGGACCCCGAATTATCTGACACATACCACGATAACACCACTCACCATGGAAAGGTGAGTACTGCTTATTTCAAGTAACGTAGATGACGATAAACTATTTATATTCTTAATTTCGATTATTCGTTATTTTCCCCGTAATGCAATTATCTATAGATATATCAAAATCAACTTCTTAAGTAAGTCTTATTGTAGGTGTGTAATGTGATATGTAATTGAGGAACTTTATGCAGTTCACGGATGATGCTGTGACCAAGGGATAGGGTATATAATATCTACACTAATATTATAAAGGGAAAAAGGACACGTATCTACACTTATATCATAAAGAGGAAAGATTTGTTTGTATTGAATAGGATGCGAAAATGTCGATTTGTAAAATTTGACTTCGTCGATTTGTAAAATTCATATAAAGCTAAGTGTGAGTGTCTAAGACTATATTTCATTTTGTTTTTGATTGTGGATTCAGAATGCTACCAGTTTAACATATTGAGATAAAGAGTCGCAAAAAATCTCCTTTCTTCCCATCTCTTCTAGATCTATATACTCTGTGTGGGCTTCAAAGCCAGCGAAAGTTGAAGCTATTCAAAATAATCAAATTATACCCTTACATGCGTTGATCACTTATTCCTCTGTGTTGAACTTCACCGACTTGATTAAGTGCTATTTGAAGCCGTTATACAAATAAAAACAGTGGGAGGTTGATAAATTAAACTCGGTAGCGCATGGGCGTTGAAATTTGCATATGTCACTGTAACTTGAGCTCGTAGCGTGATGTACAAGGCATTTGCGATAGCGACTCGAGTCGATGTTTTGATTTAAAAAGCGTTTGAATTTGCCCTGTGCTAATTGATTGAATAATAGTAGATTGTTTCAAAAAGTGATGACGTTAAAACTCATTTATATCATTTATAAATAAAGGTAGTAATGATGTAGGAAATACAAAGCTATGTACATATAAAGCGCTTTAAACGAGGTAGGTCATAACCTACAATATATCATAATATATTGTTCTAAATAACGACTTTAACTTAAAAAATGATCGACGAAATATCATAAAAACATATGTTAATTACCAGATTATAGTCACAATAAATTGGAATGTCTTAAATTTAGAACTTCACTAATTCCTAATTTGGGGCTACACCTAAAACAATATTCTCTTTACATGAAATAAGCAATATTAACAACGATATATAACTAGAAATAAGAACTTATTACCAATTCAAATACCAGCTTATAACTAGTACCACAGTAAACCCTTTGCTGGCTACACTGATTGTAAATTCAAACTAAGCAGCGCAGTCTATTTTTACCCCCGGTTGGCGCTTCGCGATAATGTGGAGGCTTGTTTATCTTCATTCGGTACTTAAAGTGACGTCACATTTGGGATGACTTGCATTTATAATGAGAAGCGAACCAAATTTCATTTCGTTCAATTTTCGGTACATATATTCAATATTTCCAATCGTGTATCACTTTTCAGAAGCATCTTCTGAAAGGTCAGGTAGAAGGTATTTTCATTGGTGCGTTTTTAAAATATAATTTATTTGTCTTTGAATACAACCTCTAAGTGAACAATAAGAGAAACATTGAAATTTGAACCTAAATTATAATAGAATAAAAATTATAATAGAAAATAAATATCAATCGTCCGTCAATCGTTTAAAAGAGTTCTATTACGTCGCAAATAAACTAGCAGTTACCATAGAAACGCTTGTATTTTATTTACATGTATGATTACACAACAGAATGAAAACAAAAATCCGCCTTAAGACGTATCCATCCCTCCGTTAGAAAAGCAACGTTGTTTGTAAGAATACGTTTTTATAAAAATAACATTCAGCTTCGAAACAATACATTTTAGCGGGAATAAAAGCAGTTGTTAAGGAATGTGGGACAAAGTTATATTATGAGGAATGGTAAAGTTTCGTAGCGACTGAAATTCGTTATACGTTTTCGGCCATTTATTAGTGAATACAATAATAAGGTTTCTGGTGCATGTGTAGCTGACTTATCTACATTGTATTGAAAATATAGCATTAATATTCAGTTACACAGATATGTGCAATAGTTAACTTTAGTTACGAGGCTTTAGCCTCTTAATACTATTTACTCTGCGAATATTATTAACCACGAGATGCTAGTCCCAGCTCCGCTCGGATATCAAGATTCCTGTTTTATCCCAAGGGAGCGTTTAATCGGGATACAAAGTATCCTATCACCCAAGTCAGTTCATACCCTGTCTGTATACCAAGTTTCATCAAAATCCATGTTGTTTCAGCGTGGTTAAACTTTTACATTTATAATTTTAGTATGAAGTACACAAATATTTCATACAAATTATTATTATTTACATTAGAGCAAATACGACTTTTTACCTGAGAGCCAAGCAATTCAATAGGACTTCATTCAACTTATGTTTTCTACCTATATTCAATTAGTTAATTAACACGCTCAGATATATATTATATCTTTTAAAGAGTCCCCTTCATGAATCAAATTCAATGAAATCATGTGATGCGAGTATACAAATTAAATGCTCGCTAATTAAATATTAATTGGGACGACATTACATGATATAACACACCTCCGTGTGTCGCATCAAACAGAAACCTGAATGATATGGAAATTTTCATGAAATACATATGTTTAAAAGTAAAGGAAATGCAGATGCGAAATATTGCAATGTTTATTAATGATGGCATTAAATCGTTATATTGCATTTTTGTCTTCATTTATTATTATCAGTAAGCAAGATGCATTTCCAATAATAACACTGTGCTTGCTACAAGATAAAATAAAAAAATAAAAAAATAAAAATTTCTTTATTTGTGACATTTTTACATAATATAGATTTTTACATATATAGCATTGAACCCCATACTAGGATCCGGTAAAACTAAAGTAAGGTAAAACCCTTTTGCAAGAGCTACAATTCTTATGAGTTTACAACACTATCGTAATTAATAATAATAACAAAAAATTTTATCGTCACCAAAAAGGATGCACACATATATAAAAGTTTCTTAAAAATAAGTTATACCATGCAAAATATATCAGTAAAAATAGGTGAATGTTTCTGCTGCCGCACTAAGCCAATTGTTTCCTTACATTAAAACACATATTAGTACAATACACATGATATATAATATGTTATAATCATTATTAGGTAATTACGTAGGTTTAGTTGTAAGTTTTTTTTTCGATGTAAGTCGCTATCGCATTGGGTTAACCTGTAATGGCATGTGATTTGGATAAATAAATAAATAAAAATAAAAAAATAAAATGATGATTCATTTCATCTACGTGAAAATCATATTCATAACCAATAACAGGTGTTATAGCAGTTACATCAAAACAAACGCAAAGTATTCGGAACCAAACACATAACAACGTACGTGCATAACGCGACAGTAAAAATTCACAAACAAAAATTACGGCCCCTACCTATTCATTATATTGCTTGCTGTCCGTGGCTTTTGTTAAACTTAAAAATGTAAAAATGAATGCGATATTCTGAACGCTTTCTCCGAGATTTTCGACTGTGAAAATTTATATTCACTAGCTAGAAATTTAAAGGGAACAGCGGGGACTGTGTTTTATATAATTTGCAATGTGGGACTTTTAATGGTTTGATTTTGGTTTAGCTTGAATGTTTATTGTGTGTTATATAATAACTATAAAGAATAAACAACTATATAATACCTTTAAATTATAAATTCTTGTTATATGAGCTATAATGTTCACAAGACGAATTTATGGAATATATTTCAATTCAACTGAAAAACTATAAGGAAAATGTTAAAATAATTATGCAAGCGTAGTTTTTATTCGTTAATTTCTATAAATTAAAAATACCAAATACGTTATCAAATACGAGTATTAAAGGCGCCCACATAGGATGTAAAATAACACCTTATTATAAAACACTAGCTGCGCCCCGCTGTTTCACCCGCGTAAGTCCGTATCCCGGAGGAATATCGGGATAAAAAGTTGCCTATATGTTATTCCCGTTGTCCAGCTGTCTACGTACCAAATTTTATTGCAATCGTTTCAGTAGTTTTTGCGTGAAAGAGCAACAAACACACACACATCCTTACAAACTTTCGCATTTACAATATTAGTAGGATAGGATTAGATACGCTTGTTTCCCTTAAAATATATGTAGTTATGAATTTCAGCGTAGGTATAGTTAGGTGACATCGCATAGAAATGGCAAAGAGGTTAAGTGACGGAAATGTCGCGTCACCCAGTTTTTGACTGCGATTTCTGTGGAGTGTTGAGTGCACCTAATTGCCCGTTTAAAGAGTTTAAAATTCTAATTACATTGTAATTGTAAGCAGTGGTGGCTCAGTGGTGAGAACCTCGGACTTCAAAATCGATAAGTCGGGGTTCGAGACCGGGCGGAGCGTGCAGGAAATAAATTGATTTTTCAATTTATCTGCACATGTGGATAACATCACCACTGCTTAAAAAACGGTGAAGGAAAACATCGTGAGGAAACCGGCATGTCCAAGAATAAAAAGTTCGACGACATGTGACATCTGCCAACCCGCACTTGGCCAGCGTGGTGGATTATGGCCAGAACCCTCATAGGAGGCCTGTGTCCCAGCAGTGGGAATATATATGGGCTGATGATGATGTAAGGCGGCGTAATATGTTTTATTTTTGTTAATTATAAATGCTTTTTTCAGGTGCTATATGGATGAAAATAATATATTTATAACTATCTATTTGTAATACCGAAATGAGATCAAATAGCGTTATTTATTATTTACTAAAGATCCTTTTTTTAATTCTTATATCTTCTTCTATCTATACATATAACTTAAAGGTGACTGACTGACTGACATAGTGATCTATCAACGCACATCCCAAACCACTGGATGGATCGGGCTGAAATTTGTCATGCAGATACATGTTATGACTTAGGCATCCGATAAGAAAAGATTTTGATAAATCCTACTCACAAAGGGATGTGAATGAAAGTTTGTAACATGAAAATTTATTAAGATTGCGCGGTTAAGCTGCGAGCAACAGCTTGTCCTACTAATCCTACTAATATTATAAATGCGAAAGTTTGTAAGGATGTGTCTGTGTTTGTTACTTTGTTCACGCAAAAACTACTGAACCGATTGCAATGAAATTTGGTATGTAGACTGTTGGACAACTGGAATAACATATTATAGTCAAGTTTTTATCCCGATATTCCTGCAGGATACGGATTTACTCAGGTGAAACCGCGGGGCGCAGCTAGTAATATATAAAACGCAAAGATGACTGACTGATCTATCAACGGACAACCCAAACTACTGAACCGATCGGGCAGAAATTTAGCATACAGTTAGCCACTATGCTATAGTCATCAGCTCAGTAAGGATTTAGATAAATTCTACCTCGAAGGGAATAATAAAGGGGGTGAAATTTTATACATGAGAACTTGAGAACCCGAACCCGAACCACGAAAACTTTAGATCATGCCGGCTATTTATGTTTATCCAAATATATGATTATACACTATTGATAAGATCTGCTATCAATTCTCACTAGCTGTAACCCGCAGCGTCACTCGCATTGTACTCAGACAAATAGTTGCCTATTTGCTTATTCAGACTATAATCTATCTCTGTACGAAATTGCATGCAGACTGTTTTCGCATGACAGAGTAATAAACATCCACACATCCATCCATACTTACAAACTTTCGCGTTAATAATATTAGTAGCATTAATTTATTTTTGTAGTTATATAAATATGAGAAATATAGTTAAAATCTATCTATTTATCTATCTATCTATCTATCAAATAAATATCCAAAATATTCTTTACACGTAAAGTTATATAAATATGAGAAATATAGTATAAACTATCTATCTATCTATCAAATAAATGTACAAAATATTACATAAAATACAACAAAAAATAGCAAGAATAAACAACCGAACGACACAACAAGTGAACAGTTACCGGAATAATAAATCCGAGTCAAAAGTTGGAAAAGATGACATTTAAAAATAATAAAGCAAAATGAAGAGCAGAGTAATTGGATAACATCAGACTGAACATTCCCCTCCAACAATAGTGCTGTTGATGGGTCGATGTATATCATATCGATGAAAATGACACGATGTCGATAAAGCTGTAGCAAATTTTGGAAGTGCATAAGGGTGCAAGCACGCACTAAAATATAACGCGCCTGAGAAATCCGTTTGTTCAGGGTTTCGATTAATTATTTACACATAAGATAAATTAAAACTAATTGAAACCAAGTTGAGTCTATATTATTCGACACAGATTCTTTTTTGTAGAATTTATTATATAATTTAAGTCTATTTGTTTAACTGAATTTAATCTTAATGTTAATAGACATATGAGGGCAAATCTGTATTAAAAACACAACACATCAATTCTACATACCTATTACATACATTGACAAATAACCTACTTTAAATTACTTTGAACTTAATGCCACCACATTAACGTACATTTTATCATGCACAATCGTCGATAATAAACAAAAATCACTCGCAACACTGAAAGTTAATTTTTCTCGATTTTTCCATTCCCCGTGTGCTTATATAAATTGCATCAAGCGTTTCACAGATTCCGTTGAGTTTGAGATAACACTGGCTTATAAATTACTGTTTTCTCCCGTACATCACTTTGAGAAACGTTATTCGAGTTAAATGATCGTGGATTCATTTAAATATATGTGCTAACGTAATATCTTTCACGGAGGATCTTATCCCTGGTAGGAAGAAAATCACCATTTCGAAAAACACACTAATGCATTATTTCAAGACTATATAACTGAAACAGTAACCATCATTCAATAAACAAATTAATAAGAAGTACGTTTTACGAATCATTCTCTGGATGATAACCATTCTAAAAAAAATTATACACACAATAAACACATCCATTCACATCCCACATTCAGCACATAGTTGATCAAATGACAACAATATCTTATCAAACACAAAAACAATCAGGTATTTATCGAGTAACAAAACAAACAAAGAAATCCATTCAAAATGAGATCCTCCTTAGCCTTTCTGAACGTCAGTTAAAAAAAACAAACACCAACAGAAACATATTACAATTTCGCCCCAAGAAAGTCTTTTAAACGGCGATAAATAGATGCTATCCCAAAACCATATTTTACCCCATATATTACACATCTACATAATATTCAAGCATGTTTCCAAACCAAAAGTTACCTTAATACAAAACAATAAAGCCGCAAATGCATTACGATATAGTTTATTTTGTAAGAATAATTGTTATTCTGGTCAGTAACATGCAAAACGAATACGTGACAAAAATCTTACATCGTTCAAAATATAAATACCTATCTGAAATTATGATGCTTAGTTCATATTAAGGATAGAAAGCTGCCTCTCTTTTTCTTTAAAAATATAGGCGGAGAACTGAGGTGGGACCCGATCAGAATTGACACAAATTATAGTTGTCAAGAAGTTGGCTATGCAATGTTCTTGGAATTAACCAATAGTTTCAATATCCCAAAATAAATAGATTCGGATTGATAGTTCGTTGTACATCTCTTCGTAGTTTAAATATGTAAGATCATTAATGCGATCAAAAGTTACCATGTATTCGAAAACGTCATTTTTAATCCATACACATCCACACAAAATTACAGGTCAGACAAAAATTACATAATTTTTTTTCAGCTTGTGTTACTTTACTTGTATGAAAACCCCTAGGGGTTATCTTTTTCAGTGTATATATAAATACTTTATTTTAACATCATACATTTTTATTAATTTCATTCCACAGTAATGTAATTCAATATTTTAAATTAAATAAACGAATATAGCGGTTTACAAAAAATACAGCAACATCACAACAGATTAAAAAGAAAAAAAAACACAATATTCTATCTGAACTCCTTTAATAACCAAACGTTATCTAAATTACATTAAAAAACGCTAGTTTTTATTGAATACCCATTTGAACGTTCCAATTGGATAATCAACCGAAAAAAATATCATTACACATTTAAAGTTCGCTTTCACAAGTTATTTTATAATAAACAACAGTATCTTTTGGGACCTAGCCAACTCCTGAATAATGCTAGATTAGCCCAGATTTCAGACAATGTAGATAATTTTATCTAGGTGAGTGAAGCGAAGTACAACATTTTGTAAGCGGACTGTAGTATTGTTATTTTTCGTTCCATTGTTTGTTATTTTTTTTTGATAAAAATGTTATAAAAGTATTTAGAGGGTATTTTGTAATGAGTCGATATGAAAATAGCAAATATATCTGTCTCTGTCTATATAATAGCAAGTGATTATGTTTCCAAGTTGTTCTCTTTGTCTAATAATACTAATATTTTAACAAAAAATTAAACCACATTCAAATTGTCAGAACTAGACAGTTAAGTGGGTCCACATGGAAGACACCAGCTTTCAAATAAAAAAGAATCATAATTGTTCCAGCCAGTAAACATAAGGTGGGAAACACAAAAAAAAATATATTCGTAATGAAAACACATGTCATCTCATCTTTTTAAAAATAGTAAGCAATATAACTATTATAATTTTTACTTTGTTATTAATAAGACCCCTTTTCGTTTTTGGAAGTCGGTTTAAAAATACAATTAACTTCGAAGTACATTTTGTATATCATAAGAGTTTCGTTTCATTTTGCCCGATTCATGATTTTTATATGAAATTTCATTACAAACATTATTACTTACAGGCTTACCTTACATAATTATTAAATCATTTGAATAAGCAGTTACGGCGTCACAGTATGGCGCTGATTTGTTACTATTTTTAACACACTAATGAGTTTCCCTTGTATGTTTGTACATACTGACTCCTTTAGGCTCGATTTTTGCCTAATTTAAACAGATCTTATCAAGGATCGGCGACAATATTTACACGAGTATATGACAATAATTTCACGAGCATATCTTATTATCCTGATTGCTACGTATACTCTGCGAGCAAGTGAGACAATTTAGTTGATTCCATCATTAAAGCGTATATTGAAATTATTTGTTTTAGCCATACTTTTTATTTAAACATGCAGCATACCTCTAGCATCATACTAACTAACTAAATCATTCCAGGACCGCGCAGGATGGTCGCAATGGAGCGAATGGTCACTCTGCTCCCGGACCTGTGACGGTGGCGTCTCTCGTCAGCTGCGGACGTGCTCCTCCCCCGTAGGTTGTAGGGGGGAGCCGGTGCGTTACAAGATATGTAATATGCAGGTGAGGTTCCAACCAAAGTTAAAGGAAACATGAATATTTGAGAACTGAAAGAGAATTCTTTCGATGTGGAGTTTGCACGCGCGTCATTTGATTTACATTTTGCATCTATTAGTATTTTCTTGCGTTTGATTATACGCGAGTATTATACATTTAGAAATCAAAAACTTTTTAACGGATTTTAAACGCGATTCATTCATTATATCAGTCTCCCTGTGACCACGCTCGCTGTAAAGTGTTCGAAACGTCGGGTTAATAATATAATGAATAAATCGCGTTTTAAATCCGTTAAAAAGTGTTTAATTTCTAAATGCCTTCTATTAGTTCGTTTTACAGGGTGAATATATACTCTATATTTAAAAAACTATTTTTTTTTATTCTCACTGTTTAATTTTTATACTTGTCAGCCATTACATAATCCTTAATTCTCATTCACAAAGGCTCTAAGGGTCTCGTTGGTATAATTATATAAACAAACACAGAAATGGGCATTTCTTTGTAACCTGCTTCCAAAAATTGACAAAATAGTTACATAACGCATAATAATAAATACCTTATTAATCACATCAAAGGCAATATTAAATAGCAATATTGGCGCAGTATTTCTAAATTTATTAACGTCTGGTTTCGCTGAAGCACAAAACTTAGTGCTCTCATAAAATCTATGAGTGTCTTGGGTTGCAATTGGAAATAACCATTAATCGCAGAATATTGTTTATTACACTATATCCATACATTAATACCATCGCTCTTTCTGCGTTATATATAGCTGTTAGCTGCCCCGCGGTTTCACCCGTGTATGCCCGTATCCCGTAGGAATATCGGAATAAAAAGTTGCCTATATGTTATTGCAATCGGTTCAGTAGTTTTTGCGTGAAAGATCGACAAACACACACACATACTTACAAACTTTCTTTTTCTTCATTTATAATATTAGTAGGATTACCTTTAAATCGAAGGGTGGGTGTGATTGTCTGCTAGAAAGTAACAGAAATTTGTTGTACTGATCAATGGAACAAGAAATCGATAAGTGAAACAGATGTGTTTTCATCTACCCCATCACGATGACCCCATACTTTTTTCCTATAAATAACCTGTCTAGAACGAACATAAGACACGAGCTTCGGACACCGGTTTCACTAGAGCTATAATAAGTGTAGAGTATATCGTGTTGAGAACCTTCTGTGTCCACGCGTTGTGAAATTTCTGTGACGCGTTGTAAGCATTTTTATATAATACACAATGTGTTAAAATACGTATATAGTATGATAATTTTTCAATGTTTGATTGTACTTTCTCTTTAACTTATAACTATAGTATAAAGCTAAGTCGCTTCCTGCGTTTGTCCCTATGGATGCTTAAATCTTTAAAACTACGCAGTTGATAGGGTTTTCAATTAATAGATAGTGATTCAAGAGGGAGGTTTGTATTCATAATGAAATCTATTAACGAATTTAGTGCGTGCGAAGCCTCGGGAAAAAGCTAGTACCAATATACTGAAAGATGATGATGATTGAATGACATTTGAAACTATGGTTCCTTTGTAGCTGTAGTTTTAAACGGAGTCAATTATTTTTTTTAACAAATTTAATGAGTTTATTTTATTTACTATAGATATGACTAAAGAATAAATTATATATATATATATATATATATATATATATATATATACCTAAAAGCATAGTGTTAGAATTATAGTCTTATACAGCATAGTTATTTATAGGCCTATTCCTTCTCCTCACCCTTCCTAATCCTTTCCAGTCATCAATCCTTTCCTTATATGTTACCCCTTAAAAGCGGGCAGCGCATTCGTCTGTGCCTCTGCGAATATTCATGGGCGATGGTGATCGTTTACCATCAGGCGAACCATCAGTTCAGTTACCCCCTATCACATAGAAAAAAATTATCTCGCAAAATCCTTAAAAAGACAAGAAGACATTTAATGATCAAGTCACAAATTACCCCACACTATGACAAGTCATCAAACTGTAGTCTAATATATTATTTAAAAACAATGCCAGTATCTATAAAGATACACATGCAAAATATTATGGTTAACTACGTTAAAAACTTTCGTCACACCCGGGTCTAACTCTCTATTGAATTGTTAGCGAAGTGGTCTGTAATAGGCCATCTAATTATACGAACCAAAACCTATTTTGCGTCGCACTAGAAGTTTCCATTAAATTATTCAATAACTGCAATGGCCAACTTCGCAATTGGTCAATTATTCTCTGTGGAGTACTTTTTGTTCGCTGTATTGATTTTAGTTACGATATTAAAACTGATATATTAATAACTAGCTTTTGCCCGCGGCTTCGCACGCGTTAAATTCGCAATAGTTTAATATAAACCTTCCTCTTGAATCACTATCTATTAAAAGAAACCCCACCAAAGTCTCTTGCGTTTAAATATTTAAGCATACATAGATACATAGGGACAGAGAAAGTGAATTTGTTTTATACTATGTAGTGACAATCACTAAATAGTATAAAATCGCTTTCTCTGTCCCTATTTCTTTATGTATGCTTAATTTTTTAAACTACATCCAAAACGGCTGAACCGATTCTCGTGAAATTGTGTGTACATATCGGGCAGGTCTGAAAATTGACCAACGTCTATTTTTCATACCCCTGAATGATAAGAGTAAGGCACAACAGCGTCTGCCGGGTCAGCTAGTATATTTATATAGTTGATAATTTATAATTACAATTAATATATAATTGCATTCATAGTTCCACGTTTTCTTTCTAATAGAATTAAAGTGAAACTAAACAGCTACTGTTTTAAAATATATTTTGTCCGTACAATTTGATAACAGACCTCTCTCACTGCGAGTAACGTAAACTAATCAATAATCCTCGAAAATATAACAGACATTCCGTATTTATATTAAAACGAGCAGTTATTAAAATGAACCAAATCGCAGCACAAAGCTTCTATAGCAGAAAGAGCTACTTTTGACTTTAATCGGTGCGAATTCCCTAGCGAGGAACAGTGAAGGTTATATAGCTGGGGTTATATGGCGATCATTTTATTTTCATTATTATAATTTGTATACAAGCTGACTTAATATTTAATATTTAAGTCGGATGTGTGATACTTTTTTTTGTAAAGTAAATTAAATTTATTTATAATAGACGCATTTAAATAAATTATTAAAGAAAGAATTTACAGCGTATATTTGCCATTTAGATATCAATAATTCGTTTTACTACATTGCACTTACTTATTTCAACTAATGATAACGTTTATATAAAATTGCATAATAAATGCATATAGCATAATATATATAATTTATCATTTATTAATTGGCATATTAAATTAAATTAATACTAATGCTGTAAATAATAAACAGTTGCAAACAAATCGCACCATACTCGTCACAGATTTACTTACGCATAATAAATTAAACCATTTAGAAATTAAAAACTTTTTAACGGATTTTAAACGCGATTTATTCATTATATTATAACCCGACGTTTCGAACACTTTACAGCGAGTCTGGCCAGTCTCCCCGTGACCGTTAAAATTTTTATAATTTCTAAATGTATAATACTCACGTAAAATCAAACACAAGAAAATACTATCAATAAACAATTCATTTAATATGTAATAAAAACAGCGTCATATAACCTCTTGCGTTTTGGGTGAATCAGTGGGGTCAGGGAGCGAGGCTTCGACGCCGAATGAATGACAATAAGAAATGTTATTTGCCCCCACTTTATTGACTGCTGACGCTTTTAAATCTGATTGGCGCATGCTTTGTTTCTTCAACGAGCTCTGCTATTTTATTTATAGGATTTCTCTATGCAAATGGACTTTGAACAATACTCTTGGCTGTGACGAATGCTTCATAGCTACTTCCATCGCAGAGGGTACGAATTTAGACGGAACAATTGTTATGAATGAAAGTATGATAGTTATAATGCCTTATATCTTATCAACATATATAGGATATAATAGGGTAATATCATGGGGGCGGTACCTACAAAGGCGATACAGGTAAATCCAATATAAGCATGTTAAAAATTAGATCTATATTTGCATAATCCAAACGTTAAGGACGCCATAATCATAATATGTGATACAATTTGACACGACCAAAAAGCTGGTTCTCGATTTCAAAGCGTTTTGATCCAGTTAAGCCCCGTGTAATTCAGGAGACCGGGGTTTCATTCGTAAGCCGAATAAGTGTTACTGGTTTAATCTATTAGTTAACCAACCTACTTTAAGCCTTTGAGGTTGTTGAATGGAATGAGACGGATATTGTTTAAATAAACTATGGTTTAGAAATTAAATACTGTTTAACGGATTTGAAATGCGATTAATTCAAATTATAATTCTTTAACAAGTATTTAATTTCCAAAATTTAGGATACTCGCATAAAATCCAATACAATAAAATTCTATATATATTTATTTATCTCGATATGCGTCAAATTCACCCTTTGAACATAACAGTATGCATTAAAAAGTCATTCTGTATTCATTTTGTATTTGGAATATAATGCATTGACAAAAAAAATTCACCTACAACCTATATAATTTAATGTCTAAAATGGCATCAAACAAACTATTTATCTGTATACACAAAAATTAAAACTCATATAATTTTATCTATAACCACTCAAAGCAAATGTTCGAATCAAACTCTCTAATCATCACATTATAATAATCATTTACCTTCCCCAATTCCCTAATCTTGCCTCAATTTGCCTAGTCCTATTAAATCCAAAACAATTTCGCAGCCCTGTCGCGCCAACGTGTCTCTACTAGAGGAGGACATCTGGAGGGAACAGCAGTGCAGTGCCCACGACAGCACTCCGTATGGTGGAGAGCTGTTCCACTGGCGAGCTCACAGAGATGACGCTGAACCTTGCGCATTGACCTGTAGGGGTACACCACAGCACTCTGGCTTGAAGCCTGAACCGGTAAGAATCAGATTTTGCATTTAAAGCATCGCATGCTTAAAATTGCTATGGGAATGAGAAATTTCACCACGGTTAAAAGTAGCCTTTATCATTTTCTTTAACTCCTCTTAATCTCCAGACATAAACATGACATCGTAAAATCGCTAGTTGAGGCGTAAAATAAAGACAAACAAACAAAAGCATATTTGTAGTAATATTAAAGTAGTATGGAGTTATTTTAAGGTTTATACCCGCTAGGACAGAATTTGGTGAAATTCTTTCTTAGTGCATCAATGCAGTAGTTTGGGCTGTGCATTGATAGATCAATCAATCAGCTCTGCGTTTTATGCATGTCAATAACATTAATTAATATTATTGTATAAGATAAGTGAAGTCCCGTGTCCCCTAGTGGGGTATGGGGCAGATGATGTACATCCGTTTCACTGATCGATTTTCTTTAGAGACAAGTAGGTGATCAGCCTTCTGTGTCCTGACAGACCGAGACATTTTTTTTTTTGTGCGTCCCCACCGGGAATTGAACCCAGGACCCCTCGGTTCTACGCTCACGCGTTAACCACTGTACCAAGGAGGCGGTCAATTGTATAAGATACAATTCTATAATTAAAATTTACACTGTCTATTTATAAATTAAACACAATTCCCTCAGCGTGACGCAGGCTCTTATTAATTGTGCTTGCTAAACATCAAAATTGTCTTTGTAATTCTAATGTCGGAATGTAAAATCCAAATAAACAGCTAATAGTTTGCCATATACCAAGAAGTCGCAGATTCCGTATTTAACAAATGAATTTGTCACACAAACAAGAACCTTAACTGACACAAACAAGGTTAAAAATGAAACGACAACATCTGACTCGATTATGTTTCAGTTAATTAGTTAAAATTCGAGACAAGCACCTTTCTTAACGAGACGCCTTCTATTCAAATATTTATTCTTACATTTTAACGAAATTCCCTTTCTAGAAATTTCGAATTAGCATTGCTTGTGAGAGTAACGAGGTAGTATACCTACTCTGGTGGATGTAAATAATCATGATTATAACTGGCTTGGCTGGCTTCCATTGAAGAGACATTTAAAAATGAAATTTATAATATTTAAAATCTTTTCATGTAGCCCGCCTTTTCAATAGTACCTTTAATGTTGTAGATATAATTTTTTAAAAATCTTTTAATATTTTTCTTAACCTTTAGTTTCTGTAAGTTTACATTAATAACTACTTTCTCAGTAAAGTGTTTATTCTTCGTTTGAATACCAAAAATTGTGCATGTATAATAAGGCATTACAAATATTGATATAATTAAAATAGGTTTTGCCTTAGGCCCACTCAAATCCGTAGGTCATCGAGCACTATGTATGCTAGATACAGTGGTTTATAGAAATTGTTGAAATATGCATCTAAAAAATATTGTAGATGCTTTAAGACCTATCTTATTTGTAACCTAATTCACAAAAATGAAACTTTTAATACTTATAAACAATATGTTTTTATTGTTTTTCTGTGAGCTCTCTATAATATTCTGCATCTCCAACAGACTGTTACCTTGGATGACGAAGACCGCGTGGTGGTGGCTGTCCTGGCGCCCAGGGTGTCTGATGGGACTCGTTGCAGGCCAGGGAGCTTGGATATGTGTATTGATGGAAGATGCCAGGTATGTTTCGTACACTAGCTTCTACTAGCTCATGAGATAAATATTGTAAGTTATTTTCACCTTCTTCTTTATATAAATTTTTAGTTTAATAACATATAAAATAAATGTTGTTCTCATGCATCCCTTGTCTTCTTTTTGCGATATCATGTTATTTATAAATACTTATTGTCATCCAATATTCGTAATTCGAATAATTGTGTGATATCCTTCTCGAAAGTTCCATCTATTCTATATCTAAATGTAAACTTTAATTCTCTTTAAAGTGGCTAATCGTCTATTTAATAACTTATTTTAATTAAAAGCATGTAATTACTACTAAAAACTGTAACGTTCGACATATATAGCAATACATAAAACGTCGTATGACGAATCCAATATCTTCCACCCGTCAAGATCGCAATCCACTAGACGATTCAAGTCAAACAACCAAATACATTTAACCACGACGTATACCAATCGTTAAATCCACAACGCCTCAAGTGCTAGGAAAATTTGGGGCACACCCACCCACTAAAATTGGCCTTGTTTACGACAAAACGCAGTGTTTACCAGCTTCGGGGAAATAAACATCGCAACCCTCTCGAATAACTTCCGATATGGCCCTTGAATATTTTATCAGAGCCCGTTATATGATCAAATAAATTTGATCACGCCTACGCTTTTTTTTGCAGTTTGATAAGCACTGATGGTTTTTTCAACAAATATTCCGTTAATGAAAGAAATGCTTTCGCTATTTGGATTATTTGAAATAGATTAAATGTTAAAATTGTTGTGAGGCCAGGTTTGAAATAACTTTTCACTAGAAATCGAAGTACCTACCATTAAACACAGAAATAGATACAACAAATATATTCATTTTACTCGTTTATTATTTACTAATATAGAGGGAAAATTTGTATATGATCTGTAGTTGATGAATACAAAAAGAAAAAAGAATTCTAGTAATATTTCTTTGTAGAAGTGAGGGACTTTGTATTGGTAGGAAATCATTGAATATCGATTAAAGAACAACCAAAGCGACTCCTGTATCGTTAGAAATAAGATTTTTGTTTATTGGGTACAGGTTATTAATTGTTTGTATATAAAACATCGTAAAATGCCATATTATACAAAAGAATCAAATCTTTAATTCCCTTATACATAGAAAGAAACGCGGGCTTAATGTTTACCCTTTGTATTGAAGACGCAATTAGGACAAGAGTACCTTATCCCGCTAGAAACAAAATAAAATAATACATAAACATCCAGATGTTTTAGTCTACAACATATGATATATATGACTGAAATCCCTTGTATTATCTTAAAAGTTATGTCAGGGTTTAGTAAAGGAAAACAAAAGCGAATAAAGATTTACCTTTGACACGGGTCCGATCAGTTTTGTTGGAAAACTTAAAGAGATCTAAAGTTGAGATCTCTCAAGTTCTTGTACGCCTTCATTTGAATAGTTTTGTGCTTTGTTTGTGTCTAACGTAAATTCGTTTTAAATAAAAATCTCTTTGGAAACGCAGACTGCAAATAAATGTATATAATCGGCCTTTTGTCTGGGAATAAAATATTTTAAAAGCAGTTTCTGGCCCCTTTTTTTTGACGGATTAATAAGTGAGAGAATTTTTTTTTTATGTCATAGTCGGCAATGGAGCTGGTGATGATGGTAAGCACTACCACCGCCCATGGATATTTGGAGAGGTGTAAGGTCAATTGCAGACCTTTCGCCTCTACAAATGGATTGCCGACTTTAATTGGGAGGGGATTAGTAAAGGATTGATGAGAGGAATAAAGGAAAGGACTGGGAAGGGTAAGGAAAAGGACATGGGCCTCCGGCTCCCCCACTTACCGTACCAAATACAATAGCATGCTATTATTTCACGCCGGTTTTTGTGGGGGTATGGTACTTCCCCGGTGTTAGCTGTCCCAATTCGTGCCGAAGCGTGCTCGATTCCCACAGGTGCTTCCGTTTCCGTTATTTTTTATTTTTTTGTTTGCTTTATAAATCAATATATCAAAAGCTTTAGTTAAAAGTTCAATAAGCAAAATACTTGTAATAGATACATTATTCCTTCTTATAATTTACTATATAATTACACAAAATTAATCCTGTTTGTATATATTTACGACGAACTGAATAACTTATTGAAAATCATCACAATAACTACATATAAAAGAAAGAAAATTATCTTATAAAACAAATCGAACAAGCGCCCCAAAATTAGCTCCAAGCGTACACCTGTCACCTACCACTTCTTCTAGAAAATGCTTCGAAAACAGCATTTCGTATACGCCCACAGACAATCGCTTTCTCGCTGTAACGACTCTCACCTGCTTTCCACTGCACGTATAGCGATTGAGCATACAATTTCGCAAATCTGCAGCGTAATGGAAAATCAACTATTAAAAGAAACACTAAAATACGTACACGCGATAATAGCTTCATCCTTATTCTTATTAATATTATGATCGTGGAAGTTTCTAAGTATGGATGGAACGAAAACAGATTATAGTATCTATATGAAATTTGGTACAGAGATAGATCGTGGCCTGGATTAGCACATAGACTATCTGGGCACCACTTGCAAATGCCTAGTGTTACAGCTAGTAAACATATATTTATAGAATTAGAATAAACCACATTGATGTTTAAAGAGTATATACATTTTTGGTAAAATTAATTTATTGTTTAGGGTTTAAAATTTATTGATGATTTTATTGGCGTTACGTGTATATTTTGTCCGTCCGTTTTACTTTTCTTTGAAACTTTGGGAAAAGATATTTCGTGTATATTTCACCTGATATTTATTCTGTAGGGTTTTTCACTAAGCGCGGGTAGATTTTGGCGGCCTAGGTCTCTTATGGTTGTTTACTACAAATGATGCAATTTTATGATTGCAATAAATGTTCGAAAAAGCACGCTTTGGGTCTATTTCAAAATAGACGTGTTTCGGTGCCTATTCAATTCCGTCTTTCCAACCTTTGATAGCCAAATTTTATAGCCATACATTTAAAATAATAAAAAGAAATGTGTTATCATTTCTTCGGCTTATAACAGAAACACTTAATAAACAAAAACTGAAAAACGTGAGAAATGTAAATCATGACCGAGGATTAATCCTCATTTTCAATAAATACATACTTTGAATTCTATTCGCAATATCATCCTGCTTTCATTCCTTTGACAGCTCGATCTTTACAGTAATTTCTGTACACATAGCTTCTTAGAACGGTGAACAGTGAATGGGGGTGTTTACTAAGAGACTCCTTTGAAGTGAATCAGAGGTTATAATCAGGTGAATTACATTGAATGTCATTTTGTGCAGACGCAGAGCATGTCCAATTAATTTTGTATTCAGTTATATAACCAAGAATGTCACAAGGTTTAATAAACACAATCGATTTTGGTAATAATTGCTTTATCCTCAAGATTTTATACAGAAAAATAAACAGAAATCAATTTCAATACCATAAATTATTCACGAGAAACGTAACGAAAAAAAGCAATAACCATGCTCTCATAAGATTTGATTCTTATCGGGAAATAAAATAAAGTAGATAATATGCAAATATATTCTAGGTTTTATGTTTTATTCAATACAAATACACACATATAACACCAATAGTTAATAAACTACATATTTTACACAAAAGTACCTAAAAAACTGCTAACAATTCCACGAACCGTGTGTCACTTTAGAATCGTCAAAAACAGTAA